>NC_037675.1:88367990-88502643 GCF_003255815.1 Theropithecus gelada
TTTTTTTTTTTGAGACGGAGTCTCGCTCTGTCGCCCAGGCTGGAGTACAGTGGCCGGATCTCAGCTCACTGCAAGCTCCGCCTCCCGGGTTTATGCCATTCTCCTGCCTCAGCCTCCCGAGTAGCCGGGACTACAGGCGCCCGCCACCTCGCCCGGCTAGTTTTTTGTATTTTTTAGTAGAGACGGGGTTTCACCGTGTTAGCCAGGATGGTCTCGATCTCCTGACCTCGTGATCCGCCCGTCTCGGCCTCCCAAAGTGCTGGGATTACAGGCTTGAGCCACCGCGCGGGAAGCAGAGCATAAAGGTTCAGAAAATTTGCAGCATGACAATGTGATAGAGAAGACAAATCCCATTTTCTGAGGAGAAATTCAAGCTAGCTGCAGAAATTTGCACACGTAATGAGGAGCCAAATGTTTATCACCAAGACAATGGGGAAAATGTCTCCAAAACATGTTAGAGGTCTTCACAGAAGCCCTTCCCATCACAGACCCAGTGACTTATGAGGAACAAATGGTTTTGTGGGCCAGGCCCAGGATCCTTGTGCTGTGTGTAGTCTAGGGACTTGGTGCCCTGCATCCCAGCTGCTCCAGTTGTGACTAAAAGAGACCAAGGTACAGCTTGGGCCATGGCTTCAGAGGGTACAAGCCCCAAGCCTTGGCAGCTTCCATGTGGTATTGAGCCTCTGGGTGCAAAGACGTCAAGAACAGAGATTTGAGAACCTCCACCTAGATTTCAGAGGACGTATGGAAACACCTGGTTGTCCAGGCAGAAGTTTGCTGCAGGAACAGGGCTCTCATAGAGATCCCCTGCTAGGGCAGTGTGCAAGGGAAATGTTTGGTTGGAGCCCGCACACAAAGTCCCTACTGGGGCTCTACCTAGTGGAGTTGTGAGAAGAGGGCCACCATCCTTTAGACCCCAGAATGGTAGATCCACTGACAGTTTGCACTGTGCACCTGGAAAATCCAGACACCCAATGCCAGCCCATGAGAGCAGTTGGGAGAGAGGCTGTACCCTGCAAAGCCACAGGTGAGGAGCTGCCCAAGACCATGTGAACTCACCTCTTGCATCAGTGTGACCTTTATGTGAGACATGGAGTCAAAGGAGATCATTTTGGAGAATTAAGATTTTACTTCTCCTCTGAATTTCAGACTTGCATGGGGTCTGTAGCCCCTTTGTCTTGGCCAATGTCTCCAATTTGGAATGGCTGTATTTACCCATACCTGCACCCCCATTGTATCTAGGAAGTAACTAACTTGCTTTTGATTTTATAGGCTTATAGGTGGAAGGGACTTGCCTTGTCTTAGATGAGATTTAGGACTGCAGACTTTTGAGTTAATATTAAAATGAGTTAATGTTGGGGAAGTCAGGGACCCCAAATGGAAGGACTGGCTGGAACCGTGACAGAGGAACATAAATTATGAAGATTTCATGGACATTTATCACTTCCCTAATAATACTCTTATAATTTCTTATGACTGTCTTTACTTTAATCTCTTAATCCTGTTATCTTCGAAAACTGAGAATGTACGCCACCTCAGAACCACTATTGTACAAATTGATTGTAAAACATGTATTTGAACAATATGAAATCAGTGCACCTTGAAAAATAACAGAAAAACAGTGATTTTCAGGGAACAAGGGAAGATAACCATAAGGTCTGACTGCCCGCGGGGTCAGGCAGAATAGAGCCATATTTTTCGTCTTGCAGAGAGCCTATAAACAGATGTGCAAGTAAGACAGATATCACTGAATTCTTTTCCCAGCAAGGAATAGCTTGGGAAAGGAATGCATTCCTGGAGGCAGGTCTGTAAACAGTTGCTCTGGGAGTGTCTGTCTTATGTGGTTGAGATAAGGACTGAAATATGCCCTGGTCTCCTGCAGTACCCTCAGGCTTACTAGGATTGGCAAATTCCAGCCTGGTAAATTTTGTTCAGACCAGTTCACTGTTCTCAAACCCTGTTTTCTGTTAAGATGTTTATCAAGACAATACATGCGCAGTGGGACATAGACCCTCATCAGTAATTCTAATTTTGCCTTTGCCTTGTGATCTTTATTGCTCTTTGAAGCGTGTGATCTTTGTGACCTACTCCCTGTTCGTACACTGCATCCCCTTTTAAAATCCGTAACAAAAATTTGCTGGTTTTGTGGCACAGGGGACATCACAGATCTACCGACATGTGATGTTACCCCCAGAGGCCCAGCTGTAAAATTCCTCTCTTTGTACTCTTTCTCTTTATTTCTCAGACCGCTGACACTTAGGGAAAATAGAAAGAACCTACGTTGAAATATTGGGGGCTGGTTCCCCAATAAGTTAAACTTTGGGGACTGTTGGGAAGGTATGATTTGTCTTGAAATGTGAGGACATGAGGTTTGGGAGGGGCCAGGAGTGGGATGATATGGTTTGACTGTGTCCCCACCCAAATCTCATATTTAATTCCTATGTGTTGTGGGAGGGACCTAGTGGGAGGTAATTGAATCACGAGGACAGGTCTTTCCTATGCTGTTTTTGTGATAGTGAATAAATTTCCCAAGGTCTGATGATTATATAAGGGCCAGTTTCCCTGCACAAGCTCTCTTTTCTTGTCTGCCACCATGTGAGACATGGCTTTCACCTTCCACTATGATTGTGAGACTTCTCCAGCCAAGTGGAACTGTAAACCCATTAAACCATTTTATCTTTTTAGTCTCTTGTATGTCTTTATCAGCAGTGTGAAAACAGACTAATACAATAGCTAGGGAACCACAGAAAGCATCCTTAATCTGGTTGTGACTAATTTTCATCCTCTGTAAACTGGATGTAGTAACTCACCCTCAAGATCAATGGGAGAACTGACATAATGCATAAAAACAATTGACATCTAGTAAACACTAAAATCATGTCTATGATTATTATTTTATAATTCACATAAATGTCTGAGCATCAAATCAGTACATTCATGAAACCCGTGATGCATTCCCTAGTTTCATAACACTTTTATATGAGAAATTATCTGCTGACTAGGTGAAAGAAGATCCTATATTTTAATAAGCAAGAAAATGAGTAACAGTTTCATATGAAAAACCAAGGAATCAAAGGTTCCCACAATCCACTGTGGGATTGTGGCCACCTAGGCTGGACTTGTGAAGGAGCTGGGGAAAAAAACAGTTCTGTGACATGTTGATGGCCACTACTTTTAGCCTGTAGGTGATAGAGTCTGAGAAAATTACCAGGAAATTGAAAAGATAATACTTTGGAAAGATATGTGCTTTGGGTGCCTCCCCTCCTTTGTGGCAGAGTGGTTGGCAATATCAATCCTATTTTATGTCTAGTAAAAAGGGCTTCAAAGCAACCATATAAATAGCTATATATGTTGTCTACAGTTGTAGGTGCAGATACGTAAGGAAAATAATGCTCTAAGTCTTCCTTTATGACCTACACATCTGGAGTGAGAGGGTGTAAGAATGTTTTCTATGGACCAGATGTGGATCATTTGTGCAAGAACCAGCCAAGGCATGTCTTGGATTCTATCCAAGAAGCATGCCTGTGGGTAAAGAAAAGCTCATAAAGCAACTGCAGCCATCTTGCTCCTGCTCTAAAGATGAAGCCAACCAACAGAGGAAGGTAGAACCAACAGAATGACCAAAGAGTAGAGCTGAGATATAACACACCAATTCCACAGTCTGCTCAGCCTTTGGTCTTCTGGTTATATAAGATAAATATTATTATTACTTAAATCACTTTTTGTTAGGGATTTTGTTTCTTGTAGCCAAAAGCATCAGAATCACTACATTATCTAATCTATGGGGTTGATGGGATATTTAGTGGAAATATAGTAAATATCCCAGTAAACTAGTAAAGTATCTTTGAACATAATTGGCAGCCAATAGACAAATCCTAGGTGCTTTCTTACTAAAGTTTCTGTTAGCTAAGCTACAATTATATTTTTCAAAATGCCTTTCCCCAGGTGACTTTGTATTAGACATGGCCACAAGAGAAGTTTGTGTGAGATTTGGAAGTTAGAAGTGAAAGTCAGCCCTCTGGCTGGTCTGGATTGATAACTCTGACCCAAAAGCTCATGCTGTTGGCATGAGGCAGTGTCCTGACTTCTAGCTCCTCCAACTTGCACTGGATCTTCTAAAACTGGGTTAGTTTTTTTCCTAAGCACCTGTGTTGATCTGTGGTAAAAGACACCATCTACCCTGAAGTTTACCTGCATCAACAGGTTTGGGAGAGAGATACAGGTTTCAATTTATTTTTTTATGTTCCAGTTCATCAACAAAGATGTCAGTTTTCCCTTATGTCAGCTCACTTCAGTCCCACTTTCCTTTGCAGATGCTGACCTGGCTGGTCTATATCAACTTCAACTTCAAGCCCAACAGTAGATATAGGGGGAAACAAGCACACATAGATCTCAACAGCTCCCATGATTATGTAAGGTCTAATTGCTGTAACAAATTTCTTATTCTGTATAATTCATAGGGCTCTGCTTCTCTGATTGAACCCTGAATGATACACGAGCACTTGCTGACACTAGTCTGGGAGAAGCCAGAGTGCAACCTCTATCTCAAATAATGTCTTCAAATATATCTTCAGGTGAAAATAATCTCTTCCTTCTCAGAAAACTTGTAGTTTCATATAACATTAAATGTAGTATAATGCTCATTATATGCTTTTGCATACAATTTTGCCTTCTTCAATATATTTCAATTTATTTTCATCCTTTTCTTCTCTCCCTCTGTTATAACAAAACCATTAATAAGAATACAGCTAGTATTTATTTACTGGCTGCCAACTGTGTTCAAAGATACTTTGCTAATGGCATATCATACATTTCTAATCATTCTCCCACCAACCCTATAGGTTAGATAATGTAGTAATTCTGACATGACCAAATATTTAGGTTTCCCTTTAAAAAAAAGATCAGTTGGGCTGGTATTCACACATGACAGCAGCTGACTGGAGCATGTAGCAGTAGCCCCCTTAGGTGTTTCTGTGCTCTCCTATTTACCCCAGGCCCCATTATTTTCTATTAGCATCCATCACCAAAGCAATGTTGGTTATCACTTACCATCACTATGGACTGAATATTTTTATACCCCCACAATCCATATGCTGAATCCTTAATCTCCAAAGTAATGGTATTTGGAGGCGGAGCCTTTGGGAAATAATTAGGTTTAAACTGGGTCATGAAAGTAGAGCCCCCATGATGAAACTCTGTCTCATGAGGACACATCAAGAAGGTGGCCATCTACAAGCCAGGAAGAGGGCCCTCACCAGAACTTGACCATGCTGTCACTATGATCTTGGACTTCCTAGCCTCCAGAACTGTGAGAAATAAATTTCTGTTATTTATTCTACTCATCTGTGGCATTTGTAATAGCATTTCGAGCTAAGACAAACATCAAATTTTTTTATGTCTTTTACTCATTAAGCCTGGATTCTGAAGGTTTTTGCATTCAGGACCCCATATTCCAAAAGCAGCTTTGTATTGAGTGTCTGTGATGGGTTTGTGGTTGACAGAGAAAGTGATAGGTGTTTCAGGAAGATTGTTAAAGCAAATATTTCAAAACTCATGAGCAGTCTTAGACTTAGTGAAGTTTGAAGTGCAATGGAGAGTTTGGCCAGATATAGTAATTAGAAAGGGGTTTGGGGCCAGATGTCAAACTAGTCTCAAATGCCAGTTTTATTTAGTAGACATCAGGAAACAATTGAAGCATTTTAAGGAGGTGAGAGAAATGACCAGAGCTATGGTATAGGAAAATCAATCTAGAAGTTATATAATAGTGAATTAGGTGGGGGCAGAGACAGAAATGAGACATACTTATGATGCAGCAACATTTTTACTTTCTTAACCAGTTTTTGGAAGAAGACTTATCTGTTTATTCCTATGGCCATTGTCTTTGTCTGGTTTAAAAATGTCACAGAATTTGAAGCTCCAGATTTATTTATCACTGAGACTGATAGATAAAACTTCAAGTTTTCCTTTGTTTAAGGGAAACATATTCAAGCTGGTATTTAAGTTTATATACAAACTCCCCAGACAGTTTGGTTGCCAAGACTGTTCTGGAAATCTTGCAAGCACTGTTCTGTGGCATTTTAGCACTGCTGATTTCAATATTGGCTGAAAACTATGAAAGTAGTATTTCTTTCCTTCTACTATATGATAGGCCTTTAGAATTTCATATTTGAAAGAGGGCACATATAGAGATAGTATTACATTCATATGCCCAGTAAGGAACCAGAATGACACACAGCAAAAATTATCAGTTGGAGAATACCAAAGAAATCATAACATTATACTCTCCAAAGAGGTCTTAGCTACATCCTAGAAATGACTGATTAAAAAGAAAAGTATTTACACTATTGAACTAGGAAGACACCTTAATCCCTTCCTGAGCAAATCTGTGCTCACTCTATACAAGAAATGGAGTTGCTGTCTTTCCCCTGCCCTCAAGTTACAGTGAACCAAATGGATAATTATCCATTGGTTACACATTTCAGGTAACAGAATGAGAATCAGAGAACTAAAAAGCAACACTGGTAACTGTCTATCATCAAAATGTCAAATAAATTCAAAATACCCAACTGCTTAAAATAGAAATAAGTAAATAAACAAAAAAATGTTGAATTACATTTCATATTACTGCAGTCTTATGTTCTTTTGGGTAGGAAAGCTTGAGTGACGATAGAGCAAAGCCACCCATCTGTCTTCTAATCTAGTACAGAAATCATGTCATCCTTCTACTGCACATGTATCTGGTTGGATTCCATTTAGAGAACTTTAGTGTTAAGTAACGAAACTATAGTTAAAAGGTTAATAGATGCAATTACATCTAGAACCACTTTGGTGTTCAAAATAAAAGAAGGGATCATGTTAAAATAGCCTATCTCCTTAGAGGCCCTCTGGAATGGAGTCTCTGTTTTCATCTTTAGCTTTTTCCAGGCCCTGTTCCACTTTAGAGAATAGTACCTGCTAGACTTAATTTCCCTAAAGAAAGAAAGAAAAAATGCTATTTGAAGTCAAACAGAGGCCTTATTCTATAACCAAATGCTGACTTTCTATTTTTTACTTTTGTATGAGTCAACCTACCAATGCAAATTTATATTCTGCAGCTTCCATCCTAAATCTATTTGCATTTTTCTATACTCCTGTCTTAGTCTATCTTTTGTTGTTATAATAGAATACCACAGACTGGATAATTTATAAAGAAAAGCAGTGTTTTTAGTCATAATTCTGAATACTGAGAAGTCTGAGAGCCTTGTGCTAAGCATCTGGCAAAATTAGTCCCATGGTGGATATTCAGAAAGGCAAGAAAGCAAGTGCTAAAGAGAGCTAGCTCTTATAAGAAAGCCACTTCTGTGATAACTAATTCATTTCCATGATAACAGCATTAATATATTCATGTGGTTGGAATCCTTGTAACTTATCCACCTTCTAATGGCCCCAACTCACAACAGTGTTACTTTGGGGGCCAAGTTTCCAACAAATGTACTTTTGGAAACCATAGCATATCCAAACCATAGCACATCCTATCAGGTTTGAACCACAAATCCTGACCAATAAGTAGTTCATAATTACATTAGATTAGTCAGCTCAGGCTGCCATAACAAAATGCCACAAGTTTCATGAATTACATAACACATATTTACTTTCTCACAGTTCCAGAGTCTGGAAAATTCCAGATCAAGTTGCCAACTGTTTTGGTTCCTGGTGAAGTTCCTCTTCCTGGCTCAAAGACAGCTGACTTTTCTGTTTCTTCATATTGTGGAGGAAGCTCTGGTTTCTCTTCCTCTTGTCAGAAAGACACCAAACCTACTGGATTCAGGTGCCATACTTAAGACATTATTTAACTTTACCTCATAAAAACCCTGTCTCCAAATACAGTTACATTGTGGGTTAGGGCTTCAACAAATGAATTTTGGGTGAACACAATTCAGTTCAAAACATAGCACACAAGAAACTAGTTAACTTCTAAGCGTCAATGTCCTCATGTTGACCATCAAGAAAATGCTATCTTCTTCAAATGATTGTTTTCCAGAACATACGAGATAGTGCATTTTAAAAATACAGTATCTGCACAAAATATCCAAGTGTTTTCCTACATCAAACCACCTGGTTAGATGTTCATACTATTCTTGGATCTGTACTTTGCCTCCAACCCTGCTTACACTATCCTACTGAGCTTGCAACTTTGGCCAGCATCTCTAGACCCATAACTGCTAGGTTCAGACCTCTGAATGCCTACCCAAGTCCTCAGCACAAGCTGAGGACCTGAAATTCTTTAGCTGTATATTGGTTTTCAGTTATCCCCTCAAATATCCCAGTATATGTACAAAATGTAGATATAGATAAATTAGATAAATATAAAACAAAGAATGGGCCAGTGCTTCTTTAAGCAGGGTCCTGACCCATTTCTCATCACTGGGAGGGACCTCCCAGCCAGGCCCTCCAGCTACACCTGCCTGCACTTAGTATGAATAGAGTTCTGATCTTTCCCTGGGAAATAGTGCCCAGGGGAGGGGAGGGCCACCACCTGGGTTGGTTGGATAACTCAGGCATTCCGGCTGGTGGGCTTTGGAGAGTCCATGTCAATAGGAGCAGATGTGGTTCCCCACCATGACACAGCTGTTTGGTCAAAGCATGGTCAGACTGCTTCTTTAGGTGGAACCCTGATTCACTCCTCCTCATAGGGCAGGTCCTCCCAGCCAGGTCCTCTCAGCTGGGGCATCCATCCCACCCCACCTGTGTTCTACAGGGCCAACAGATCTCTAATTACTCTCTGAGACATAGAGTGCCTGAGGCGTGGGAAGTTACTACCTTGGCCATTTGAGATTCTCAGCCAGTCCAGTCTATGGATCTTGGAGAGTCCAAACTGATCAGGGGATGGAGGAATCTCCAACACAGCACAACTTATCTATCAAAAAGCATCCAGATAGCTTCTTTAAGTGATTCTCTGATCCCTTTCCTCCTGCCTGGGTGAGACCTCCCAACTAGAGTCTCCAGTCACCTCCTATGGGTGTGTTTGGGCTGGCAATAGGTCAGTATCCCTCTGGGATGGAGCCCTCAGAGGAAGGGAAAGACTGCTATCTTTGCTGTTTCGCAGCCTTCTCTGGTGATACCTCCAGGTACAGAAAAAACTGAAGCAACTAAGGTCTGGAGCAGATCCCCAGCAAACTGTAGCAGCCCTAAAGAAGAGTGGCCAGACTGTTAAAAGAAAAACAAACAAACAACAACAACAACAACAAAACAACACAAAAGCCCTATCCAAATGTCGGCAACCTTGGAGATCAAAGATAGATAAGCCCACGAAGATGAGAAAGAATGCAAAAACACTGAAAACTCAAAAACCAGATTGCCCCTTTTCCTCCAAATGACCACGCCACTTCTCCAGCAAGGACTCAGAACTCGGCTGAGGCTGAGAAGGTTGAAATGACAGAAACAGGCTTCAGAATGTGGGTAATAACAAACTTCACCAAGCTAAAGGGGCACATTGTGACCCAATACAAAGGATCTAAGAATCACGGTAAAAGAATATGGTTGTTGACAGCCAAAATAGCCAGTTTGCAGAAGAACAAAACTGACCTGTTAGAGCTGAAAAACACACTACACGAACTTCACAATGCAATCACAAGTATTAATAACAGAATAGACCAAGCAGAGGAAAGAATCTAAGAACTTGGAGACTATCTCTCTGCAAAACAACAGGCAAATAAGAATAGAGAAAAAAGAATGAAAAGGAATGAATGCAACTTCTGAGAAATATGGGATTATGTAAAGAGATTAAATCTATGACTACTTGTGGCCCCTGAAAGAGACAAGGAGAATGAAACCAGGTTAGATAACATACTTCAGGATATCATCCAGGAAAACTTCCCCCAACCAAGCAAGACAGGCCAACATTCAAATTCAGGAAATGTGGAGAACCCCAGTAAGATACTCCATGAGAAGATCATCCCCAAGACACAAAATCATCAGATTCTCCAAGATGAAAATGAAAGAAAAACATGTTAAGAGCAGCCAGAGAGAAAAGTCAGATCATCTACAAAAAGAAGCCCATCAATCTAACAGTGGACCTTTCAGTGGAAACTCTACAAGCCAGAAGAGACTGGGACCCAATATTCAACATTCTTAAACGAAAGAATTTCCAACTCAGAATTTCATATCTAAGCTTCATCAGTGAAGGAGAAATAAGATCTTTTTCAAACAAGCAAATGCAGAGGGAATTCATCACCACCAGACCTGCCTTGCAAGAGCTCTGAAGAAAACACTAAATATGGGAAGGAAAAACCATTACTAGCCACTATAAAAACACACTGAAGTACACAGACCAGTGACAGTATGAAGCAACCACATAAACAAATCTGCAAAATAACCAGGTAGCATCATGAAGACAGGATCAACTACACATATAACAATGCTAACCTTAATTATAAATAGGCTAACTACCCCAATTAAAAGACACAGAATGGGCCGGGCGTGGTGGCTCAAGCCTGTAATCCCAGCACTTTGGGAGGCCGAGACGGGCGGATCACGAGGTCAGGAGATCGAGACCATCCTGGCTAACCCGGTGAAACCCCGTCTCTACTAAAAAATACAAAAAACTAGCCGGGCGAGGTGGCAGGCGCCTGTAGTCCCAGCTACTCGGGAGGCTGAGGCAGGAGAATGGCATAAACCTGGGAGGTGGAGCTTGCAGTGAGCTGAGATCCGGCCACTGCACTCCAGCCTGGGCGACAGAGCGAGATTCCATCTCAAAAAAAAAAAAAAAAAAAAGACATAGAATGGCAAGCTGGATAAAGAACAAAGACTCATTGGTATGCTGTCTTCGAGAGACCAGTCTCATATGCCAAAAGATACATATAGGCTCATATAAAAGGATGGAGGAAAGTTTACCAAGCAAATGGAAAACAAAAAAAAGTAGCAGTTGCAATCCCAGTTTCTGATAAAACAGACTTTATACGAACAAAGAACAAAAAACACATGGAAGGTCATTACATAATAATAAAGGATTTGATTCAACAAGAAGAGCTAACTATCCTAAATACATATGCACCCAATACAGGAGCACCCAGGTTCATAAAGCAAGTTCTTAGAGACACACTATGAAATTTAGACTCCTACACAACAATAGTGGGAGACTTTAACACCCCACTGACAATATTAGATCATCAAGACAGAAAATTAACAAAAACATTCAGGACTTGAACTCAGCTCTGGATCAAGTGGATAGATAAATAGATATTTATAGATATATAGATAACCGATAGATACATACATATGCATATATATATACATATACATATATATACGCGCACACACACATATATACAGAACTGATAGATATATACAGAACTCTGCACCCAAAAACAACAGAACGCACATTCTTCTCATGGCCACATGGCATTTACTCTAAAATTAATTACATAATTGGAAGTAAAACACTCCTCAGTAAATGCAAAAGAACTGAAATCATAACAGTCTCTCAGACCACAGCATAATCAAATTAGAACTAAAGATTAAAAAACTCACTCAAAACCACACAACTACATGGAAACGGAATCACCTACTCCTAAATGACTCTTGGGTAAATAAATAAATTAAGGTAGAAATCAAGAAATTCTTTGAAACTAATGAGAACAATGACACAATATGCCAGAATCTCTGGGACACAGCTAAAGCAGTGTTAAGAGGGAAATTTATAGCACTAAATGCACACATCAAAAAGATGGAAAGATCTCAAGTTAACAACAAAACAGCATGATTAAAATGACTAGAGAATCAAGAGCAAATAAACCCCAAAGCCAGCAGAAGACAAGAAATAACAAAGATCAGTGGTGAACTGAAGGAGATAGAGACATGAAAAAAGCTGCAAAAATAAAAAATCCGGGAGCTGCTTATTTTTTTTTGGGGGGGGGAAAAAAAATAGAGTGTTAGCTAGACTAATGAGAAAGAAAAGAAAGAAGATTCAAATAAAAATCAGAAATGATAAGAGGAATATCACTGCTGACCCCACAGAAATACAAACCATCCGAGAATAGTATAAATACCTCTACGCACATAAACTAGAAAATCTAGGAGAAACTGATAATTTCCGGGACACCTACCTCCCAAGACTGAACCAGTAATAAATTGAATCCCTGAATAGAGCAATAACAAGTTCTAAAATTGAGGCAGTAGTAAATATCCTACCAAACAAAAAATAAAAATTAAAAAAAAAAAGCCCAGGACCAGATGGATTAAAGCTGAATTCCACCTAAGGTACAAAGAAGAGCTGGTACCATTTCTACTGAAACCCTTCCAAAAATGTAAAAAGGAAGGATTCCTCCATAAGCCTTTCTGTGAGGCCAGCATCGTCCTGATATCAAATCCTGGCAGAGACACAACCAAATGTAAAACTTCAGGTCAATATCCTTGATGAACACTGGTGCAAAAATCAACAATATACTGGCAAACTGAATCCAGCAGCACATCAAAAAGTTTATCCACCATGATCAAGTATGCTTTGTCGCCAGGATGCATGGTTGATTTAAAATACACAAATCAATAAATTTGATTACTCACATAAACAGAGGAGAATCTAAAAGCATGATTACCTCAAGATGCAGAAAAGGCCTTTGTTAAAATTCACCATCCCTTTATGTTAAAAACTCTCAATAAACTAGGTGCTGAAGGCAAATACCTCAAACTAATAAGAGCCATATATGAGAAACCCACAGCCAATATCATACTGAATGGGCAGATGCTGGAACCATTCCCCTTGAAAACTGGCACATGACAAGGATGCCCTCTCTCACCACTCCTATGCAACATAGTATTGGAAGTTCTGGCCACGGCAGTCAGGCAAGAAAAAAAATAAAGGTATTCAAATAGGAAGAAAAGAAGTCAAACTATCTTTGTCTGCTGATGTCATGTTTCTATATCTAGAAAACCCCATTACCTCAACCCAAAAGCTCCTTAAGCTGATAAGCAATTTCAGTAATGTCTCAGGACACAAAATCAATGTGCAAAACTTGCTAGCATTCCTATACACCAACAACAGGCAAGCCAAGAGCCAAATCATGAATGAACTCCCATTCACAACTGCCACAAAGAGGATAAAATACCTAGGAATACAGCTAACAAGGGAAAAGAAGGCCCTCTTCAAGGAGAACTACAAACCACTGCTCCAAGAAATCAGAGGACACAAATGAATAGAAAATATTACATGCTCATGGACAGGAAGAATCAATATCATGAAAATGGCCACACTGCCCAAAGCAATTTATATATTTAATGCTATTCCCATTAAACAACCATTGACATTCTTCACAGAATTACAACAAACTATTTAAAATTCATGTGGAACAAATAGCCAAGATAATCCTAAGGAAAAACAAAAAGCCAGAAGCATCATAATACCAGATTTCAAAGTATATACTACAAGGCTGCAGTAAGCAAAATAGCTTGGTGCTGGCACAAGAAAAGACACACAGACACAGACCAAGCAGAATAGAGAACCCAGAAATAAGATCACACACCTACAACCATCTGATCTTCAACAAACCTGACAGAAACAAGCAATGGAGAAAGGATTTACTATTTAATAAGTGGTGCTGGGAGAACTGGTTAGTCATACGCAGATAATTGAAGCTGACCCTTTCCCTACACCTTATATAAAAATTAACTCAAGATGGATAAAGACTAAAATGTAAAACCCAAAATTATAAAAACCCTAGGAAGAAACCTAGGCAATACCATCCAGGACATAGGCATGGGCAAATATTTCATGACGAAGATGCCAAAAGCAATTGCACCAAAAGCAAAAATTGACAAATGGGTTCTAATTAAACTAAAGAGCTTCAGTACAGAAAAGAAACTATCATCAGAGTAAACAGACAACCTACAGAATGGTATAAAATGTTTGCAATCTATCCATCTGACAAAGCTCTAATATCCAGCACCTATAAGGATCTTAAATAAATTTACAGGAGAAAAAAACAACCCCATTAAAAAGTGGGCAAAGGGGAGGAACAGACACTTCTCAAAAGAAGACATACATGTGGCTAAAAAACATATGAAAAAAAGCTCAGAATCACTAGTTGTTAGAGAAATGCAAATCAAAACCACAGTGAGATACCAAGTCACACCAGTCTGAGTGGTTATCATTAAGAAGTCAAATAACAAATTCTGGTGAGGTTGTGGATAAGAAAGGAATGCTTTTACATTGTTAGTGGGAGTATAAATTAGTTTGACCATTGTAGAAGATAATGTGATGATTCCTCAATGTTTTAGAGACAGAAATACCATTTGACACAGCAATCCCACTACTGGGTATATACCCAAATGAATATAAATCATTCTATTATAAATATACATGCATATGTATATTCATTGCATCACTATTCACAATAGCAGAGACATGGAATCAACCTGAATGTCCATCAATGACAGACTGGATAAAGAAAATACAGTACATATATACCACAGAATATTATACAGCCACAAAAAGGAATGAGATTATGTCCTTTGCAGGGACATGGATGGAGCTGGAGGGCATTATTCTCAGCAAACTAAAGCAGGATGAGAAAGCCAAATACCACTTGTTCTCATGTAGAAGCAGGAGCCAAATCACGAGAACGTTTGGACACATAGTGGAAACAACACACAGTGGGCCTATCGGAGTGTGTGGGCGTAGGAAAGAGGAGGGAGAGCATCAAGAAAAATAGCTAAAGGATGCTGAGATGACCTGTGCAGCAATCCACCATGGCACACATTTACCTATGTAACAAACCTGCACATCCTGCACATGTACCTGAACTTAAAAGTTGGAAATCACAATAAAATACAACAAAATAAAAGAGATATAAGAGACATATATATTAACCAAAAAATGTGTAGATCTTGTTTGGATCCTGATTCAAAAATAAGCTGTAAAAATAATATATATATATATGTATAATTTGTTTACACACAAACATTGGACATTTGATAATATAAAGAAATTAATGTATATGGAAGTATAATAATGGTATTTTGGTTATATTTTACAAGAGTACACACGGACATAAAGATGAGAAAAATAGACACCAGGGCCTTCTTGAGGGTGAAGGGTAGGAGGAGGGTGAGAACGGAAAATCTGGAAAATCTACCTGTCAGGGTACTATGATCACTACATGGTTAACAAAATAATTTGTATACCAAACCCCATGACATGCAATTTACACATGTAACAAGCCTGCACACCTACCCCCGAACCTAAAATAAAAGTTGGAAGTAAAAACTAATTAAATGAAAAGTTATTGTCTTTTATTAATAGATACTGAAATATTATTTAGATAGAATATCTAGGATTTGCTTCAAATTAATTTGAGGTCTGAGGAGTGGGTGGGAACAAAGATGAAGCAAGATTGGCCAAGAGTTCGAACCTGTTATTGCTGAGTGATGGGTACATGAGGGTTCATTATCCTGTTCTCTCTGCTTTTGTATGTTTTTGAATTACCATAATAAAAAGTTTACAAAATAAAAAATATATATACAGGCATCGATATACAGATGAAGTCCTGAAGTCCCTGATGTCACCTGTGGAAAATTTCTACAACCCCTTCCTATCTGATGGACACTTTAAAAAGTGCTGGAGTCAGATTATAGAAGACATAACTGATATTTTAATAAAATAAATATGGAGAAAATATTTCATACACTGTAGTTCTGACTGCTTATCTGGTTCTCTTGCTTTTTGTTTTCATCCTATTACTTGCTGCTTTCACCAGACCTCTAGATCAGTGGTACTCTACTGCAATGAAAACATATGGTATCTATTAATTGTTCTGAAGATACTTTCAAGCAATTTAAAAAATGATGCTTTATTTGTGACAAAACCCCATTCTGCTATAAACGAAATTATATTTCCAAAAAATGCTATACACGGTACACTGTTGACTCTTTCACCTTGACTAATGACTCTTGTGATGCCTAACATAGCAGTCACTATTTGGTTTCTCAGGCATGCATGGTCTAATGTAATATACACAATCACCCTCTGTGGACACTGAAACACAATGCTACAGGTGAGCTGCCCAGTGTAACCTAGCTAGAAGGTGGTGGAACCGAGTTTGGATCCTAGCAGTCAATCTTAAGAGGCCACTCTTAACCACTGTGCAATATCATCCTGAGTCACAGCGACTGGTGGGCTCATGTAATCAGTATACCTTGGGTTGTCCACAATCTAGGCTTCATCTCCCCGGGATGCCATGCCACCTGTCACATGTCATGTCAGCCTCTGAAGAAAGAAGGGCCAATACAGCCATTTTATATTCTTGCTGGTAAACAGATTGCATTGGCTATCTGTTTAGGATATATGTATAGGATCCTGAGAGTGTGGTCACCATCAGTCACAATTCTGCCCAATGGATTAAATCTGACCAGAAGCAAACGATTAAAACATCCTCTCCCCAAATCCTGTACTTTTGTGTTATTTTAAGACATATCTCTTTCAGTAAAAAAGTCCTGTCAGATGCCTCCGAGGTAAAAATATTCAGAGAAGGGCTTACTCTCTGCATTTGGACTTTTAAACTTACATGATATAAGCAAAATTCAGAATTAGCTTATTATTTTTTGGATTCACATAGGAAAATAAGAAATTCTCTTTTTTTTATTTAGGATCTTGGCCAGATTGGCCACTAAAAAGGTTTCAGCTCCATGAGTGACTGGGCTGATCTGCTGGGGAATTGAATCCATGGCATACTCAGAATAAGGAAAATGCTTCTTTTGAAGAACTGTAGGTGGTTCAGAAGAAAGGAAAACAAAAGGCAAGACACAAACGGCATCTTGATTCAGCTTTTTTCAGAGACTGTCTTATTCACATGGCATTCCTCAGAGATTTGATATTTGCCTTCTTATTGAAAGAAATGCACACAGAATTGTAAAAGGAAAAGACTGCTTTCAAATGTTACATAGGGAAAAACACAGCATAGAGATCTGAAGGCAGCTTTTAAGCATCTAGGTGGCATTTTAAGCCATTAATAGAATGTTAACGCCCACTTCTATATGAAAAGTTCAAAAGACAGTATAATGTGATTGGAAGTGTATGAGTGCTGAAGTCTTGCAGCCTTAGTCTAATTCTAAGCTTCCTGAGTCCAGATTTTCTTATTTCTGAAATGGTAATTTATTTCACAGGATTCTTATTAAAAGCAATGAAATCATATTCCCTAATTGTGCTTAGAGAGAGTCAGCATAGTGTCAGTTGAGAGCAGGGAGTCAGAAGCAGGCTGTGTTCAAATTTCCCCACTCTCTCTCTCTCTCTCTCTCTCATTAGCTGTGTGAGTTCAGGAAAGTTACTTTATCACTCTGGGCCTATAAAATGGAGTTGAAAATAATAGTGCCTACCACATGGCATTGTGATGAGGATGTGATGAGGAATTCATTTGAAAATGCTGGGAATGGTGCCCAGATCAGAGTAAATATTATGTAAGTTTTTGAAAAATAAATACTATGCTGGCTATTAACAGTCTGGCATTCATTCCCTCTAATTCTAGAATTATCATCCCATGTTTGCTTTGGGAAATGTCACCTCCTCCATTTAAATACAATCTTAGTGATGCGCTTAATCCAAGTGCTTCAACCAATCCTGGCTGAGGGGATGAGGATGTGACCACAGCTGGGCCAATGAGAGAATCTCTCCCTGGAATTTAACTCATAAGGAGACAGTCAGACCTTATGGAAATTTATTCATCCTGACTACTGTGTCCTAAAGTACCCTCTGTCAATTCCTCACTCCAAGATTTCCAAGGCTGCCCTCATGTCTGCCCACTTTGGGACACATATTTTCACCCTCTTCATTAATTCTATGAGCCAACCTCTATCTTTTCAAGATATCAGCTTCTATTTTCTTTCTCGTCTTACATCTGTTTCTGATGCTTTTAATCAAACACCCACCTAAAGGTTTAAAATAGGCACACATACAAAAAAATGTATTATTAAATATAAGTTGGAGGCCAAGGCGGGCAGATCATGAGGTCAGGAGATCGAGACCATCCTGGCTAAAACAGTGAAACCCCGTCTCTACTAAAAAGACAAAAAAATTAGCCGTGCATGGTGGCAGGTGCCTGTAGTCTCAGCTACTCGGGAGGCTGAGGCAGGAAAATCACTTGAACCTGGGAGGCAGAGGTTGCAGTGAGCCGAGATCGCACCACTGCACTCCAGCCTGGGTGATAGAGCGAGACTCTGTCTCAAAATAAATAAAAAATAAATAAATAAAATTTTAAAAAAGATTCTAAATTTCTTATTGATACCAATATTAATTTATTGTGTAAAAAGTCTATCAAATTAATCTCTCCCCAAAATTAGTGTGTTTGTGGTCATTTAAACTCTCATAAAGTTATTCAGTTGTATATCATCTCTACTGCTAACATTAGTAAGCAAAAAGACATGGTATAATTATAACCTGACAAGGGCTGTGAGTGTATATAACTGGGAATAAGTGTTTCATAGGTGACTAGTAGGTTGCCAGCTATGGAATGTAAGAGACAAGTCTGGGCAATCAAGGACCAGAACTGGCACTTCATGCCCTGAATGTCTCAGGGACACATAGAACTAAACAGAAATTCAGTGGTGGGAAAGAAGTCAATTCATTGATACTTCATGTGTTCTTAATTTTACTACTATTCCCATTCTGTCACTGCTAAAATACAGAAGAACATTCAGCAGAGAAAATAGCAAAACCTATCTGAACGATTTGAGAATCCCTAATTGAACTTTGAAAATTACACACATAAGAAAATAAATTTCTAATAGCTAATATTCCAAACCCTAATACAACTTCATACTGAGAAGTTAGAGATCATGTGGTGAGCAATTTGAGGATTAAAAAATGGAATCATTTCTGTGACTGTTTAAATCATTTATCAAAAATCATAAGCAAACCCATAGAGACAAAGTTCATCAGTGGCTGCCTAAGGCTGGGAGATGATGGTATGGGAAATGATTGCTAATGGGTACAACACTGCTTTTGAGAATAATGAAAATGTTCTGAAATTAGATTATTATGATGGTTGTACAACTCTGTAAATATACTGACAATCAGTGAATTCTGTACTTTAAACAGATAAACTTTGTAGTATAAAGTATTGGCCAAGCACGGTGGCTCACGCCTGTAAGCCCTGTACTTTGGGAGGCAGAGGCAGGCAGATCACGAGGTCAAGAGATCAAGACCATCTTGGCCAACATGGTGAAACCCCGTCTCTACTAAAAATACAAAAATTAGCTGGGCATGGTGCGTGCACCTGTAATCACAGCTACTCAGGAGGCTGAGGTAGGAGAATCACTTGAACCTGGGAAATGGAGGTTGCAGTGAGTCGAGATCACGCCATTACACTCCAGCCTGGCGACAGGGCAAGACTCCGTCTCAAACAAACAAACAAACATAGTATAAAGTATTATACCTCATTGTGGTGTTTTAAAAACATGATTGTCAGAAGTCCCATCTTTTGAGTAACCAGTAAGCTCTAGTCTAAATGCAGGTTAGCAGGCTTGGGTGAGAGATGCCTAGACTAAGGTGGAAAACAAGAAGATCATCAAATTGTACCCAAGCCAAAATCCATGTCCAGATTCCTTGGCTGAGGACCAGAGAGTTGATGGAACAAAAAGCAGGATTACCAATGAGAAATGGGGTTGAGTTAGGAAGGAGATGGGCATCGGATACAAGCAGGAGCAAGTTCAATTCAACTTGTCACCCTTAATGACTGGGTATCATGATTGGCGGTGGTTTCTTAAATGAACCACAGTCCATCCACCTAATCTATGTACTTCTCTGGTATAGAGTCAAGATCTCTTTATCCAGAATTCTTCAGAGCACCCTTCATAGTTTTCCTATTTTCTTATCTCAGTCTTAGTAAGTGTTCTCAGGTGGTTGCCAGCACCCAGCACCTATCTCTGAGTGTGCCTACACACCTGGCTGCCCTTATGATTTCACAGTCCCTCCTAGGTGTTTAGCTATCTAATGGATGTATGAGGTTAATTTTTCCTCTCCTTTATGTCACCCTGTTTGCATAGCCAAGTAGCTCTCATTGTGAAGAACAAAGCTCTAGTTGTTATTTACAAATTATGCATTAGTCACATAGTGAAAGGAATGAAAGACAGAAAAAAAAAATTAAATGACATCCAAGCAGAAAATAGTTAATTCAGGATCTTTGATTTCCTCCCATGGCTTCATAAGCTCTGCTTCTACTCACTGTTTTTTGTTTGTTGTTTGTTTGTTTGTTTATTTCAGAGCTTAAGGAAGATTCAAAGATCGTTCACTCCAAAAGTTCTCAGCTTTTTTCTTTTCTTTTCTTTTTTTTTTTTTTTTTTTTTGCATACACTTGTAATAGATGGTTCTTAACACAGACTACTACTCACATTCTATAGGACCTATCTGTCCACATAAACTGCAGGGTATAGGTAATTCTCACCTCTGTTCCTTTCCAGGAAGCGTATCAGATGGCAAGAGAATGACAATGATATTATAAAAATAATCTAAACAAACACGTAACAAAATATGAATCATTAACAAAAGTTAACTCATACCAGTAACTATTAATTTGAAATATCCCTCACAACTGATTGTAACACTTATGTCATGAAATCTCAGAAGGTCTCAAAAATGGTTCCCACTCTTAGATTTATAGAGGAGGAGAAAGAAGACTCAGAGATTTCTGCAATTTTGCTCAAGCATTATCAATCTAAATTAAAGTTGACTGTTTCCAAAATTAAGGACTACTTCCATTGTTCAGTTCCCACCCTTTTAGACCAGTGTTTCTCCAAATGGACTGTGGATATTAAATACTAACCAACTTGGAACTCTTGTGGAAAGCCAGAATCTCACTTTGAGGTGTACATCTTGACCTGTTTTTGAAAGCACCTCTATAATTTGCAAAGCACTTTACATTAACGTAATAACATTTTACTGTTTCCATGACATCCATGAAAAAATAAATTATAAATACGGTTTTATAAATGTGCTGGTAATATGCCTTGTACTATAAATGATAGACCAATAATTGCAGATGAGGATCTGTGACTTTAAATCTTACATTTTTCCCTTGACATTTCTTCTTGCTAAAAACACATCTTCTATGAATGTTTCTTTCTGAAATCTAAAAGGATATCATAATGGTAACTTTTCCAAATATCTTATTTTATTTATGTTTTTAAATTCTCTTTCAGAGGTTTTTCTTGACATGGTTTATATCTCTAAATATGATCTTATTATTACTTTTTTATTTTTGAGACAGGGTCTCACTCTGTCACCCAGAGTGCAGTAGCATGATCTCAGCCCACCACAACCTCCACCCGCCAGGCTCTTGCGATTCTCCTGCCCCAGCCTCTTGAGTACCTGGGATTACAGGGGCAAGCCACTATTGCCTGGCTAATTTTTGTATTTTTAGTAGAGAGGGTGTCTAACCATGTTGGCCAGGCTGGTCTTGAACCACTGACCTCAAAATGATCCACCCCCTACTTTGTCATCTCAAAGTGCTGAGATTACAGGCTTCCAGCCACTGCACCCGGCCCTATAATCACTTTTACTATCAGTCTCCATCATGAATCCCTTCAAGGTAAGGTGAAATTTTCTCCTCTAGGTTATTTACATATTTCTTCACTGGTTTCAAATCTCCTGTATAGTCAGTCCGTTAGACATGGTACATTAAACACATTAAATTCTCACAATCTATTTCTATCTATTAATTTGCCTTTTAATCATATTTACTGTTTCCCTATAACTTGTCTGAACTTCTTACCCCCATTATTTCAGAGTAATTAAGAGGAACATAAGTACTCAGAGCCTCAAGTTTGCTACACCTGGATCTGGATATACAGCAAAACATCTCTTTGCTCTTCTCAAGGTCTTCATTTAAAAAAATTTAAAATGTCGTCCGGGCTCAGTGGCTCACACCTGTAATCCTAGCACCTTGGGAGGCCGAGGTGGGCGGATCACGAGGTCAGGAGATCGAGACCAACCTGTCTAATAGGGTAAAACTCCGTCTGTACCAAAAATATAAAAGTTAGCTGGGCGTGGTGGCGGGTGCCTCTAATCCCAGCTACTCAGGAGGCTGAGGCAAGAGAGAATCCTTTGAACCTGGGAGGCGGAGCTTGCAGTGAGCCAAGATCGCACCACTGCACTCCAGCCTGGGTGACAGAGTGAGACTCCATCTTGAAAAAGAAAAAAATAAATAAATAAAATAAAAGATGTCAAGTGACTCCAAGTATATTTTGGAGGTATTTTAATTATCAGATAAGAAGAACACACATTTGAAAGGATGATTTACTGGAATTAAAACTTGTGATGTTAGGTACGATTTATTTTAATAAATCTAATGCCATAAATTTAGTAGCTTGAGATCTTGAAAAATACTAAAGATGTACCACAGATAATTTTCTTAAGTGGATTTCTTAAACATTTGTAGTACCTATGTTATTTAAAAATGAATTTTTTAAATTGTTTGTAATAAAAATGTTTAGCCATCCTATTAATGATAAAACTTGACTATCATGAATGGCATTTTTTTTTTCTATTAGGAGAGTGAAAGACTGCTGACTGAAATAATAATCATTCAAAACAACCCATGATAATGATATGCATAATATCATTTCTAGATTTGAAAACCATGTTTTCTTTCTGCTTAAATTTTCTGAAATGATATGAAATAAAACCTGCATCATCCACTTTAATCATACCTGACTGGCTGGTTCAGACCTACACCTTTCCTTTCTCCATTTACAGAGGCAAGGAAGACCACTTGAAAGAGAAGAAATATAGGTGCCCCAGAGAGATTATCTTTTCTACAGGTACTCATGAGGTTATATCACACATTGTTGTTTTGAAATCTTTGCCATGTCAGAGGTCAGCCCTAACTGTAACATAGTATGTGGGGCTAATGGAATGAAGGCCTGCAGGCCTCTGATTTTGAGAATGTTTATACTAAATGCTGATAAGAGATCAGATAAGTGCACTGCAGAGAGACCCAAAGTAGTTTAAGTGCAGATATGTCTTCATTTCATATGTTCATTCTTAGAAGCAGATTATGATGCTAAGATCAATTATTACTGCTAAGGATTCTTCCTGCAATCTGAGTGTGCGCAATAGAATTTGCATTCTTTCTAGGCTTGACTAATTCCTTGACTTTCCTGAAGGTGGTGTAAAAAGGACCCAAAACTTTGAAACACAAGAACAAACCCCTTCAAGAAAGGGATCTAGACCCTAGGAGAATGATACTCAACCTAGGCTGCATATTAGGATACATAAAGAAATCTTTTAAAATTTGTAAATGCCCAGTCCCGATCCGGACCAGTTAAATCAGATCATCAGGAGATGAGGCTTTAAATTTTTAAAGCTTCTCAAATAATTTTAATATGCACCAATTTAGGAGGCTACTTTGGAGATGATCTAGGTGTATAATTTAAAAATAAAAATAAATCCAAAATAAATTGGCAACAGAGTTAGAATAATTCCTTTCTAATCAAGTGTTCCTTTTTGTTCCAAAAAGAATTATTTAAAATAAATTTAAAAGAGGATACAAATTAAATGACTATTTAGCAAATGGCAACGGAAAAGGACATGGATATAGGTTTTAGTAAGGAAGGGCAATAGAAATCAAATGTAAAACCCCAAGGGGAGGAAATCACCAGGGTCAGTGAAAGTTTGCAGCCAGGGGAGATTATATCACATATTTACATTATTATTTAATTGTATGTTAAACAGGATTTGGAAAATGAACCACAAATCCAAATACCCCCACAGAGGCAGAGTGCTAAAAACCTTCATCTCAGATTGACGCAGTTTAGAGATTTGAAAGCCCACTTCTCCTTTTACCATGTCAAATTATAAAAGGAAAAATAAAATGCTAATTTGAGTCTCTAATGAAAGGTAACTGTGCAATTATTGGAAACACACTTTCACAGCAAAAGCAGATCTTGTTACAGCACAGAGCTAGGTCTTCGTCTTCCTACCTTTACTTTCGATGGTGAGATTGATGTTTACTTTCATCTGGTTTTCATTTGAAAAATCCCATCTGTGCTGAGCCTGAAAGAATTGTAAAAATACTAAAGTTACAAGCATTTAAGTGAGGTGAACAGAATTTCCTGGGTTTACTTTGCTAAAATGATGTTTAAAGAAGATTTGGGTGATGTAGGCTATGAGACTACTATAATATAGCTGCTACAACTAATTATGTGTCTGAGATGAGATACAAAGCAAAGCTTCAAACCCAGAGGGGAGGGGAAAAATATCCTGGCAGCATTATGCACTTACATTAAGTATGGACATTTTCTAAAGTGAATGCATTATACTTTAATTATGCAAAATTCTGGATAATAGCATATTTGTCTGCCATCATACAGTGCAATCCAAACACTTATTGCTACACACGTAAGAGATGGAAATGATAGAATGGAGGAAGGAATGTTTCGATATTTCAAAGGAACTAAAAATGACTATAAAATAAACCAGAAAGTTTCCCTTTTATATATCACTCACAAAGGATCAGGTTTGTTATTAGAAAACAGTAAGTAGCTTAGTTACTCTGGCATCAGCACATAAAGTGTATCTCAAAAGAGGAGATATGAGAGAAGTGGAAATGTCAATACATTAGATATGAATATTTTAAAAGATACCTTGGGATGAGGCATTAGAGAAGTAAAGTTGAGTGTTTGGGTCGAACATGACTTCTAGGCAGGTTGTCCACAATATTATCTCCACAATTCTACCCCAGATATATTATGAAAAGTAATGAAAATAATTCAGGCCAGACATTTGAAAAGATTATTTGGGTATTTGTAAGGTGCCTACTTCAGGATTCAAAGGCAGTAGCAGCTAATCACCTGTCCTTTGTCTTGCTTTGGCTGACTCTTCATCGAATGTTTCCATGAAGTTCAGACCAGCCATTGGTCCAAGAAACAATCTCCATGTTTAGGTTTTAACCTAGCTATTTTAAATTTTTTGCAAGCCCTGCATCCATGAATGATTGACTCCATATGCCTTTGTAAAAGTACGTTCCCAATAACAATTTCCAATAGAGAGCAAACTCAATCTCTCACCCATGCCCAGTTAGATAGTGCTGAATTTACAAAGGTTCCTCACCTCTTCTCTTATTTCTCACTCAGTCATTGCTTCTGTGAATAATTTATTCTGAAAATTAAGAAAACAAAAATAAAACACTAAATAAACCTGTAGAAAAAGAGTATACAGAATTAAATCAGGGGTCTCTACTAGTTGAGGGTCTCTCCATTGAGATTTGTGTGGCTGTATTTCTTACGCGGACGTGAGATCATAGTTGAAAGTTTTCTTATATGAATGCCTTTTCTTAATGGTCATAATTCAGCTGTACCATAGCCTCCAGGTAAATTCCCCTGGCCTCCTGATTCTGGTAGATTCTGATATGCATATTTCTCCACTAAGCTTTTATAATGATACGTGCATTCTAACTAAAACTTACTACTTTGTAATTACTTAAGGATCTGTTTCTCTCAATATTGTAAGATCCCTGAACACATAGATGATAGTTTATTTAATTCACCACAATTAGGTATCAATAAATATTCCATGCTTAAATAAGGCTGTGGACAAATATTTAAATTGTATTGATTAGGCAAATGTATAATTCAGCATACGTATTCGTAAGAGTTTTGAGGTCCTCTAATATACGATTGAATGTAGAGATTTTTCATTCTTTCTATTGTCTTATGGAATTTATGTGAGTCTTAATTTTTTTAAATAGACTACATTTTTTGAGAAGTTTAGGTTTATAGCAAAATTGTGCTGAAAACACAGAGAATTCCCATGCATCCCTATTCCCACACATGTAAAGCCTCCAGCACTGTCAACATCTCTGACCAAAGTGGTGTATTTGACACTATCCATGAACCTACTTTGACACACTATAGTAACTCAGAGTCCATAGTTTACATTAGAGTTCTTTCTTGGTGCTGTACATTTTATGAGTTTTGAAAAATGTATAATGACACGTATCCACCATTACAGTGTCATGCAGAATAATTTCACTGCCATAAAATTTGTTGGTACTCAGCCTATTTATCATCTTCTTCAACTCCTGGAAACCACTGGTCTTTTTTTGTTGTTGTTGTTTTGTTTTTCTTTTTTGAGACAGAGTCTCGCTCTGTCACCTGGGCTGGAGTGCAGTGGCGCGATCTAGGCTCACTGCAACTTCCGCCTCCCAGATTCAAGTGATTCTCCTGCTTCAGCCTCCTGAGTAGCTGGGATTATGTACTTGCGCCACCATGCCCTGCTAATTTTTGTATTTTTAGCAGAAATGGAGTTTTGCCATGTTACCCATGCTCGTCTGGAACTCCTGACCTCAGGTGATTCACCCACCTTAACCTCCCAAAGTGCTGGGATTACAGGCGTGAACCTCTGCACCCAGCCTGGTCTTTTTACTGTCTCCATACTTCTGTCTTTTCCAGAATTTCATATCCATGGAATCACACAGTATATAGCCATTGCAGGGTTGGCTTCATTCACTTAGTAATATGTATTTAATTTCCTTTATGTCATTTCATAGTTTGAAGCTCATTTCTTTTTAGTACTGAATAAAATTCTATTTTCTGGGTATTCTGCAGTTCATTTATTTATCCATTCACCTGCTGAAGGGCATCTTGGTCAATTCTAAGATTTGGTAATTATAAATAAAGCTGACATAAACTTCTGTGGTTAAGATTTTTTGTGAACATAAATTGTCAACTCATTTGGGTAAATGCCAAAGTATATCATTACTGGATCACATAGTAAGAAGATGTTTAGTTTTGTAAAAAATTGCCATACTATCTTCCAAAATGGCTTTACTATTTGGCATTCTCACCAACAATGAATAAGAGTTTCCGTTGCTCCACATCTTTGCCAGCATTTGGTGTTTTCAGTGTTTTGGATTTTAGCCATTCTAGTAGTTGTCTGGTGGCTTCCCATTGATGACTGTTTTGATTTGCAGTTTGATAATGACACAGAATGTTGAGCATCCTTTCATATGCTTATTTGCTGTGAGTATATCTCCTTTGGTGAGGTTTGTGTTCAGGTTTTTTGCCCATGTTTTAAGTGGGTTGTTTATTTTCTTGTTGCTGAGTTAAATGTTTTAAATTGGAAGTTTTATCTAATTGTTTTTTTCAAAATGTCTACCAATTTTTTTTTTGAGATGGGGTCTCACTGTGTTGCCCAGACTGGAGTGCAGTGGTGCAATCTCAGCTCACTGCAACCTCCGCCTCCCAGGTTCAAGTGATTTTTGTGCCTCAGCCTCCCGAGTAGTTGGTATCACAGGTGTGTGCTACCATGCCTGGCTAATTTTTGTATTTTTAGTAGACATGGGGTTTCACCATGTTGGCCAGGCTGAACTCTTGGTCTTAAGGGATCTCACCCACCTCAGCCTCCCAAAGTGCTGGGATTATAGGCATGAACCACTATGCCCTGCCTGTCTATCAAATTTTTAATCAATAAACTATTCAAACACATTCTCAGATATATCAATCGGTAGCTCTTAAGTCTAATTTTCAGTTGAAATGTTTACAATGTATGCCTATTACCATATCTAAACTCACATTTTATTGCTGAATATTGTTTCAATAGCAGTCAAGTTGAATAGAGATTCTAATGATGGGCATCCTGCACTCTAATACACTAAAGAAAGCAAGATTTTCAGAAGAGCAAATAGATACACCAATAAAAAACTATAAATTGTTTAATTTACTTTCCTAAAACTCAAAAATATAGTAATATGGATTTAATTCTAAGAGTTGAACCCCCAGAAAATGTGTAACAAAATTGAGCGCCATAAAAGCTACATTTCCCAGATTTATTTCTAGCATTATAATCTTCCAAGAAATATTCAGAAGAAAACTTGGGTAATATTAGATAGCCTTGTATAATGATACTCTAAGATGTATGAGGTGTTATTTTGGGTAAATTTAATAAAGTAAAAAAAAATCAGTGAATTTTTCTCATAATTGGCTACTTTACATTTTTAGATCTATGCCTTTTAGATTTCCAAATAATGTGTCTTCAGAGTAAGCAAGGCCTTCTTGCCATGACTCACTTTCTGGTATGACAGCTTGTTAGAGAATGAAAATGGAATTCTCAATTAGAAATATATACATAATCTTCAAAGTTATGTCCAGCTCTGCAAATGCAAAGGATAGAAAATAGCAAATGCATTTCATTTACATAAAACAAACAGATTTTCCTCTAGAGAAGGCATGTATTAAAACACCATTCTGTCCAACCAATTTGAGATTCATACAAATCTAAATGAACTAAGTGTCAGAGATTTCTAGAACCCAGTCCTGGGTTTCCACAATATGGAATTTGTTTTTTTTAAGGGAAGGGGAATATTATGCTAATAATAATCACTAAAATAATCATCCTGCCTAAAGCAGTTTACAGATTCAATGCTATTTTTATCAAACTACCAGTGACATTCTTCACAGAACTAGAAAAAATTTTTTAAAAATTCATATGGAACCAAAAAAGGAGCCTAAATAGTCAAGGCAATCCTAAGCAGAAAGAACAAGGCTGGAGGCATCATGTTACTGACTTCAAACTATGCTACAGGGCTACAGTAGCCAAAACAGCATGGTACTGGTACAAAAACAGGCACATAGACAAATGGGGCAGAATAGAGAGCCCCAAAATAAAGCTGCATACCTACAATCATCTGATCTTCAACAAAGCTGACCAAAACAAATGTGGGGAAAAGACTCCCTGTTTAATAAATGGTGCTGGTGCTGGGGTAGCTGGCTAGCCATATGCAGAAGATTGAAGCTGGACCCCTTCCTTACTCCATATACAAAAATTAACTCAAGATGGATTAAATACTTAAATGTAATGCCCCAAACTATAAAAACTCTGAAAGACAACCTAGGCAGTACTATTCAGGACACAGGAGTAGGCAAAGATTTCATGACAAAGACAACGAAGGCAATTGCAACAAAAGCAAAAATTTGCAAGTGGGATCTAATTAAACTTAAGAGCTTTTGCCAGGAAAAACAAACAAACAAACAAAAAACTATTAACAGAGTAAACAGACAACTTATGGAATGGGAGAAAATATTTCAAATTATCCATCTGACAAAGGTCTAATATCCAGCATCTATAAGAAACTTAAGCAAATTTACAAGTGAAAACAACCCCATTGAAAAGTAGACGAAAAAGACAGACACTTCTCAAACGAAGATATACATGTGGTAAACAAGCATTTGAAAAAAAAGCTCAGTATCACTAATCATTAGATAAATGCAATTGAAAACCACAATGAGATACCATCTCATACCAGTCAGAATGGCTATTATTAACAAGTAAAAAAAATAACAGATGCTGGCAAGGTTGTGGTGAAAAGGAAACACTTACACACTGTTGGTGGGAGTATAAATTAGTTCAACCATTATGGAATGCAATGTAGCAATTCTTCAACAGCTAAAAGCAGAACTACCATTTGACCCAGCAATCCCATTACTGGGTATATACACACAAGAATATAAATCATTCTACCGTAAAGACAAATGCGTGTGAATGCTCATTGCAGCACTATTCACAATAGCAAATACATGAGATCAACATAAATGCCCATCAGTGATAGACTGGAAAAAGAAAACATGGTACATATACACCACGGAATACTATTCAGCCATAAAAAAAGAACAAGATCATGTGTTTTGTGGGAACATGGATGGAACTGAAAGATATTATCCTTAGTAAACTATTGCAGAAACAGAAAAGCAAATAGCACATGTTCTTACTTATATAAAAATGTTCTTACTAAAAAAAAAAAAAAAAAAAAACAAGAATGGTTTATATAACCTGAAGCTTAAGAAATTTTTGAATACTTAAACAAAATTTATTAGTTAATAGTGGGAATATTAACACATTCAAGGAGGAGTTAAAATATTGATCATTCTATCACAATTTGAGCATTGCTGTATATTGCCAGCTATCATTTTTGGTTTTGAACCTTTCTTTCTACAGCGTACTGTGGAATTAAAACTGAATGTTAACCTTGATAAAGGAAAATTATTCCATCCCATGAGTAAGACTGAAGGTCATCAACTCTAGTCCTCAAAACTGACGCTGCTCAGGCAAGGTCTATGTTTCATGATCCATAATCCAGTTGATTTATTCCATAGTCTTTTTAGAAGCAGATGTTTGCCTTGTCTGCCAATCAGTGATTACTTTATAGAGTGCTCGGTATGTTTGGTGGAGTATATGGTACTTGTTCTCAAGGGGCTTATAATGTGTGATTTGATGTCTTGATTAATTTAACAGCTTTCTAAACTGAGAACTTTCTTTTTCTGTGTGCCAGTCCCTAAGCTAAGCAGCTCTTGATCCCCTCACCATTTCTACATGGTGGATGTTTTTATTGCCATTTTACAGATGGGGAAATAAAATCTCAGAGCCCAAGTTCTTATAGTTAGTAATCCTGGAATTCAATACCAGGGTGCCTCCCTCCAAAAGCCAGTATGATTAATGTCACATACTTTCCTGATGTTGGTTTCTCTTAAATTTTTGTAAAAGGCTTTTTCTTTACCTTTATTCCTGTTATTACATAAAATTGCTTTCTTATTTTGCGTTTAAAGTCCTTTACTTTTGTCAACAATAATCTTCGTATAGTTTTAGGCTATAAAACATTTATGAGAAACCAGGGGAAAAAAAATGAAGAGAATTATCAAATATTTAAAAATGCTCAATATGTAGATAAGGGAAATTTTTGTTTGGCTAACGTGTTGGGAACCTTAAATTTTACAATGAAAATACACTCTAGGTGAATAAATGCCCACAGCAATAACAACAGCAGTAACAAAAGCCCTTTATAGCCGATTTCATCTAAAACCCTGCTCTCCATGAAGCGGTGCATTAGAATAATGTTTTAGTCTCAGAAAATTAAAAATAGCTTATTCATGGCAATATTATTATTATATTCATTGATTAAGTTTAATTAAGTCACTGAAAGTATGAAGGACAGCAAACTGAGTGGAAGCACGACATAGAAGTGAAACTACTAAGTAAGCTGTGTGATAGTGATGCTTGTCTGACTTTGCAGGAAACCCTCCCAGTCAGACACAACCCAATAGCAGATGGGCCTTGCCCCTAAACGTATCGCCAATGAATGTTCTATATCATAGAAAGTACTCATGAAATGGATTGACTCTATATTCTAAAACTTGTTTGTCCTCTTTTTGTAAAGCATACTTGTTAAAAAGTGAACAGACTGTATGTGGTGGCTCACACTTACAATCCCAGTACTTTGGGAGGCCAAGGTGGAAGGATTGCTTGAGGACAGGAATTGAGACTAGCCTAGGCAAATGGCAAGACCCCATCTCTACAGAAAATTTAAAAATTAGCTGAGCATGGTGGTGTGTACCCGTCATCCCAGCTACTCAGGAGGCTGAGGTGGGAAGATCACTTGAACCCAGGAGTCCAAAGTTATAGTGAGCTATGATCGTCTCACTGCATCCCCTTTGTGCGACAGAGCAACACCCTGCCTCTAAAAATAGAAAAAGTAAACAATTTAGCTATCAATAAACATTTTATTAAACACAGCATTAAATGATTTGGCAACCACTTTTGTAACACTTTGTATGTGCCATGCATTGTTTTAGGGTCTTTACAAATATGAACTATTTATTCCTCTTAGCAACACTTTGGTCCTCTTTAGTCCTTTAGTCCTCTACAAAATATTTATCACTGCAGATTTTAGCAATAGGTACTTATTATCCTATTTTACAAATGAAGAAACTGGGGCATTACAAGGCTAAAATCCTTAGCCAACTCTAGTGGAAGATGTTGATAATGGGAGACTGTCTGCACGTGTAAGGTAGGGAGAATAGGAGTAATCTCTATGTCTTTTTCTCAATTTTGCTGTGAATCTAAACTGCTCTTAAAAAAAAAAAAAAAGCCTTAAAAAAGAAAGGAAAGAAATCTAGCTGAGGTCAGTGAGGAGCAGAAACCTGACCCTAGAATTCATCTATTAATGATTATGCTATTTGTCTCTCACTTTGTAAGGAAATTGTTCAGATTATTCAACCTTGAAATAGTGTGGTGGGAAGATCTTTACAACTTTACCTCTTTGTAAAGATCAAAACAAAACAAAAAAAATATCTTCTAGCAACATTTAAAGAAATCACAATGGAAATAATTTATTGGGCTACATATGAAACATGTATGTCTTTAAAAATGTAGTAGCCTAAGGACCAGAACCATTTGGTCAGACAAGTGAACATGATAAAACCTGCTTTTTAGCCACAGAAATGCTAATATCTGGGCATGTTTGGGATAACCAAATAATTTGGAGGCTTCATTGTATTGTATTTTTTATTTTGAAATTAAAATGGATGCATTGTGCAAAATTTAATATCTACTGCCACACACCCCTACAAAATATTTATCACTGCAGATCTCAGAAGATGGAAGCCTTGGTTGCATAAACTATGTGTGGAACTGTCTCAGTTCTCCATTTTTCTGATAACAATGTTGACTGGAAACTGTAATGAAGGCTTGCAGAAGACAATCCAGCCAACACTGTGTGCCATTTCCTGCCTGCCCTCATGTTTAATGCAGAGGTGCAGTTAGTAGAAATTGCTTTATGAATCAGGGAAAAAACACATTGCACAGAGGAAGGCATCATTTTCATATTATACCAGAGGTCACTATAGCAACATTACAAGTCAGATAGGCCTCATGAAGAGTGTGGTCATGCCTGACTAAACCTCTATGTTTATTTTGAAACTCTTCCTTGTGAAAAATAAATAGTTATTTGTGTTATCAAACTAGCCAAACTTCTTGATTTCCACAGTGTCTTTCCAGTTGAATCTGTCTAAACAGATCCCATAATTTGCACACAAATCAGATCAGTTATCATTAGCCTACTCTTCTCTTTGGGCCTCCCAAATCTGTGGTTAATTTCCTCAGCCATAAAGAGGAATCCATTTCCCAGAATGGCATCTTGTTTTATTTACACAAATAGGCATGTTCCATATAAGAATTTCCATAACACTTGCAATGGGAAATGACTACTTTCTCACCCAATATGACTGTCAAAAATTATTTTCAGTGGGCTAGGTTTCTAGGGATGGGGTTTTAAATAATATATAGCATATGTATAGACCATAAACAAAAATATATTTGAAATATATGAATAACATTTTAGTGTCTTTATCATTTTCTTTCTTTTTGAAGAGGGAACAAGTAAGCTGTATTTCCATCGGAGAGAATTAAAGGTCTCCTATTTGCAGAAACTAAGCAATTTAGTTAATCATGTTTAATCAAATTTATTCATGTGTGAGGGAGTGTGGCTTATTTTCTTTGTGGGGGAACAGGCTGTGTAGAAATGCGCCCTGGTCGTAAAGCCTCAGCGTATGCACATTCTCTGTGCGGCCATTTTGTTGTCTACTGCTTGCTGACTGGCAAGACAATCAGACATCTTTAAAGTACCGGCTGCCTTCTCATTTCAGACCTTTCCTTGCTATTCTCCCCACTCCTGCTTTCCTGTCCTCACTTGATGGTGATAGAGGACAGGCCAAACTTTTAACATAAATGTGAAGTAAAAATGTGTTCTTAAATACACCCTTTAAAGACATTCCAGTGGTAAGTGCAATCACATTGTGGTAAAAACCCCTTTCTCAACAGTTTCTAATTTATTTAATAGCAATTGGCATCCTCGCCTCTCTTCCCTTCCACCCCTTGCCTCTCCACCTCTCCTCTGGAGTCCTGATTCTTTTCAAACTGGTCTGCCACAGAGAGAGATACAAACATTTTGGGCTCAAATAAAACTGAAAAAGGTGGTAGAAAGTGCTCAGCTGTGAATTCTTTGAATCTTATAATAGGGATCAGATGAGCAAGTGACATCACTATGGCTCAGTCACAGCTTTGGCAAAAATCTGTTTTTAATTTTTGAGTTGCCTAGAAGCAAAACTAATATTTAAGTGAAATGGGGTATAATTTCAGTGTGTTAGCTGGTATCAGGTAAGTCAGCCATTTTATCACTTTAAATATCTAAAAACACTCATGTACCTTTAAAGAAACACTGGAATTTAGAACAGTGAACGGGACACTAGGACATCAAAACAAATAGAGAAGACTTCACGTCCCCATCCCACAGGTGCTCCTAGGGGTCATGACAACAGTTTGCTTCTTATATACTAGCCTTTAGAAGACAGGAGCACAAACACAGGCACTTTTGTTTTTCTCCAAATATCACCTCCAAATGAGCTACAAGAACCTCTCTTTCCTGGCTGTTGATGCTAAGGCTACCATTGTCTTGGAGCCTAAGCATGAGTGTTTTTAAGCAAGTTCTTGGTTGAGACTACTTATGACAGAGTTCCCCCAATCCAACTCACCCCTCAGTTCCTGTTCTTCCGTCTGATTCCCCCACAGCATTTTGGTGGTATAGTCCCATCACCAGTTAGCCAGCTTTGTGGGTGAGTTAGCAGCCAGGGAACAAATGCTGGGCTATCCATATAGGCTGTTTGTGTCACAGCAACAGGATACTACAGACAAGGTAATTTATAAAGAAGAGAAATGTATTCCTTACAGTTCTGGAGGCTGAGAAGTTGAAGATCTTGGCACTGCCATTTGGTTTGGCGTGGGCCTTCTTACTGCGTGTTTTCTCACATGACAGAAGGGAGAAGGTTGAGTTAAGCTAATGCTTTGTGAAGCCTCTTTTAAAAGGACCTTAATCCCATTAACTAGGGAGCAGCTATTAATGCTTTGTGAAGCCTCTTTTAAAAGGACCTTAATCCCATTAACTAGGGAGCAGCTATCATGCCCTAATCACCTGTTAAAGGCCCCATCTATTAACAGTGTCATATTGGCAACACCTGAAATTTGGAGGCGATCCATTCAAACCACAGCAATCTACCCCACCAGAGGATATTTAACTGTCTATACCAAACAAAAGATGGAACAGTTGTCTATTTCACCCCGGACCCTCTCTGTGCTCAGGTATCTCTTTTCTAGATCTCTTTTCCCTAGATGAGGTAGATGCAGAAAAAAATAAACAAATAAACAAGGTTACTACCTAAACTTATATCCAGTGTGGGAAGGAGATAGAACTCTTCCCTCTTCCCTTGTTGCAGAAACTCTCCATATTTATAAGTGATTTTCTTGGTGCCGCCCGCACTACATACAGGAGTAGTTAGCACCCTCTTCTCCAGGTATCAGAGAGAAAGACCTAGCAGTCTTCAGTTTTATGTCTCTCAAATCTGAACGTTCTCTCTCTTCTTTCCGTTCCCCTTATAAAGCCTGGGACAGCAGAGACTGGAATGAGGATTAGGGCAGCAGAGCCTGTTCATATCAAGCCTGAGGGAGGTGTACCGCCCTCAGTTGGGACATCTCCCTCTTTAGAATATAGGCTACTTTATGTCCACTTATCCTCGATTTTAAGTTTAGTCATCAATTCCAGGACATTTAGAAAGGCATATTTTAAAATGACCTAACAATAGCTTGTATTCCCTGCTATGCCCACTCTTACGAGAAGAGAAATTTTCAATGGTAGAACCAACTAGAAGTACTGTTAAGCTTTGCACACTGAGTTGGTTTATAAAGACAAGGTGAACAAATGCGTAATTCTTTCTCACTCTATCATCCTCCCTCCTTAGTTTCTTTCTGCCTTAAGTATACTCCAAGTTCAAGAGAAAAATATTCATTTTACTGTTTGGTTGAAGTATTTCCCATTCTCCCTGAGTGCCTGGAGCAGTCCAAACATGAACACAGCTGACCTTAATAACATGACACCAGGTGTTTTGAAAATTCAGTGAATATTTATCAAATCCTCTGTTTATAGAAATACTCAGAAGACTGAAGACTACAGGCTTAAGAATTCATTTACTTGAGTGTGATTAAGATCACAACGGCAAAAAGTAGCTTGTAAGCATGAAAATAGAGATACTCTTTCCTCCAAAGAGTTGAAAGCTTTATGATGGCTATTATTATGTTGGCACTCTTAGCTTCCTGTGGAATACTTTATTTGAGATAAATGCTATTCATTTTCATATTTCATGGATTTGAAATTTGACAAATTGATGTACACAGTGGCTTATTCTTGTGCTCATAATCTTGGTGGTGAAGGCAGCCAAATCCAGGACTTGCTTGGAATCTCAGGATAGGGAGGCTGTAGCTGTGTGAGCTCTGCCTAACGCTGGGTATCTTGATCTCCTTCTGTGTCTGCTCTTGCTTAAAATCAGATTCCTTTATCCTAGAGAGACCTGGCACATTTAAGAACCTCAAATTGCATGGAAATAATTGAGGCTGGCTTATTGTGATCAGTCCTATCACATCCAACCCTTACGAGGTTGGTGAGCTCTGTGAAATGACACCACTGTGTCCTAGACACTGTGATTATCTGTACGAATGGTTAGTTGACTGTGTCACTCCAGACCTCAAAAATGTATAATGCTACTTTCATTCAAGTCGTATGTATTCGTAAGTCTTCAAAATAGTATAAAGTTACCGTGAAAGTCAAAGTTGTGCACAGGCTCCACATTCCACCCATTATAAACCATCCCCAGGGACTCTTCAGCTGTAGATGCAAGTGCTTTTGAACACAGCACCCTGCACTTTTCTCGTGTTGTTCGTAAGAAGTGATGTGAAATAAATCATACCTCAAACACAGAAGTAAGTTTTGACAGGACGCATATTTGTCTTCTGTCAGAGTTATTTTTAGAATTTTTTAAAAACTTGGTTTCTGAAAAACAAAATAAATAAATAAATAAAGCAGCCGAATGAACAACAGGTAATAGAGCTGTAACACTTTCCGAACAAGGAGGAAAAGCGTGTTTAAGGAACGGAACTAACAGAACTATACACAAACATGTTTATACAGACATATTCATGCATATGCTGATAAATGAATTTTTTTTTTCTTTTTAGTGCTGGAGTAGAATTTAGCCAATACTTTGAAAACATTATCTTTGCTTTTAAAATTTTTATTTCGAAACACAAAAGAGCATAATGCTATCTAGTAAGAATAAATTTGGAATTTATTCTTAGAAGATTTTTTTTTCTATAACCCATGTCTCTCAATTCCCCACATTCCATCTTAGTAAACATGAATAGATCCTACGTTTTTGCAGTTTCATCACATGTCCCACTGTGAAACTCAACTTGCAGACACCTGATGATAAGAACTGAATCCTTTTTTTTTTTTTTTTTTTTTTGCTGTTAGTTCCGGTTCTCCTGATAACTTAAATTCTGGGGAAGAAGTTGCTCTGTACTGATCAAGTCAGTATTCTATTCAGAGTCGAACAAATTGTCTTTCTTGCTGGTGCTGATTCCTTCAACAATCTCTGGAACTTGTCAAGGACGAAGAGGGTCAAGAATAGCTTTCCCATTTTAAGCTACATGACAAAACAGCATAAAGTTTCAGCAAGTCTGTGTGAAGTTTATTCCTGTCATTGGTGCAATCAAATCAAATCTGTTCAGCAGAAGTCAAATGTATTAGCTTTACTCTTCTTTATAATTCAGGAATTAGAGAGCCATCTACTGGTCTTATCTTCTTCCTAAGTGGTTTTCCAAACTAGCTAGGGAACTATCCTAAGTAATTGAATCATAGGTCAAAACTGTAAGCCACTTCCTCCCCAACCGAATTACATTTTCCATTATATTTGGGGAAAATAAGTAAATGCTCTTCTCTTCTGAGATTTCAGAGTAAAACAGAGTTATCGTTTCTATTGGGCAAATTACAGAAAATGGAGATTATGCTGTAAAAGTACAATGAAATACTAATTTATATTAATTAACCAGTTATTAATCAGCACGCAGTTACAGAAAATGTGTTATATATTTAGGATTTTTTTCTAGAATAATTACAAGACATGCTAACTCCTGTCAGGGAACTCATATTCTAACTTTAAATAAAAAATAAAACACTGAGTAGAGAATGCATTGTTTTGGCATCAAAGAAAGTGTTCAGACTTGGCTAGAACATCTGAGTTTAAATGTTGCATATCCCACAAATTAACTCGATAATTTGAGGCAGATGAATTATCGTCAGCTTTTCTGCCTGAAAATTGAGGAATGTAGTATCTGCTCTACCAACTTATCATGCTACTACACTGTGAATTTTGAAAAGTTATATGTATGCAGGATATAAAATGTTAAAATCATTAAGTCTAATGAGATGCATGAGAAGCAGAAATCTAAACACTGCAGAAGTAATGAAGGCCACAGTAGTTAGGGGTGGTGTTGTAAAAGAGGTATGAGTGACAGATAATGTGTCCACAGGTGAAAGGGAGGTGGGTGGGCACTTTGTAAAATACTTAAGTAATTTAAACATAGGACACATCAATCTGGGAGGAAAAAACACATTAACAAGTATCATTTCCCTATGGCTAGTAGCTTTTAGTGTATATCATAATGCATCAAGGATGAGAGAGAGTATGAACTAAGTTGAAATTTAATCTCTGACTAGATGAACACAGGTTTTAAAAAATCATCAAGGGAGAGAATGCAAAATCAAGTATCAAGTAAAATGAAAAACAGGAAGAAGGTGGAGATAAAGAGTTCCAAGAAGCATTAAGCTGATGAGGGAGACTTCAAGAAATATATATGTATGATGGAAAGAGTCAAATTAACCTTGAGAGCAGAAATAAAAATAACATTAATGATTCAAATCTTTGTGATTTCTGGAGGTTTTGTATTAGCATTAAACTCTAAGGTGAATATACTGATTATAGACATGTGGTAATTAAACTCTAAGGTGAATATACTGATTATAGACATGTGGTAGTCTTCTGTAACTACTAAGTAATGAAATCATCTCCTAAGAGAGCACTGCTCCTTTCTTTCAAAGCCCACTGTAGATGAGAAATTTGCGACCTATCTATATCAAAAGGCCTGGTATTCCCGAGAAGCTTCTTTGCAAAGGGAATTTAAAGCTTGTCTTAGCTTCAAGTACTAAACAAAGGTATGAATGGGTTCTCCTTGCATGTCTTCATTCAATAAAGCATACTGTATTTCCTCAAAATATAATTAGAAGAAAGAAAGAAATCTGACACCAGTATTTTCTTTTTGAGGATTGTGTAATAAATAAGCAATATAGCTACTGCTAATTTTTTGAAAATGAAGGTAAATTCATACTGGGTAGTCTTGTGTATTTTCCAAAGCTTTTTATATTTGAGTAACAACTAAAAGCATATTTTTTCCTTCAGTTCTTCTATTGAAAAAAATCTCATTAACCATAATTTATATTAATATTAGTGGAAATAATGGAAAATTTAGGGTGCTTAAATTCTTAATTATATTTTTCATTTCGTGGCAAATTTGTTATTTTATTTTGGATAAAACATTTAACCATCCACAGCCTCTATATTTGTAACATGGAATTTATTTTATTTTATTTTTTTTGAGACGGAGTCTCGCTCCGTTGCCCAGGCAGGAGTGCAGTGGCGCAATCTCGGCTCACTGCAAGCTCCGTCTCCCGGGTTCTCGCCATTCTCCTACCTCAGCCTCCCGAGTAGCTGGGACTACTGGCGCCCGCTACCTCGCCAGGCCAATTTTTTGTGTTTTTAGTAGAGAAGGGGTTTCACTGTGTTAGCCAAGATGGTCTCGATCTCCTGACCTCGTGATCCGCCCGCCTCGGCCTCCTAAAGTGCTGGGATTACAGGCATGAGCCACCGCGCCCGGACTGTAACATAGAATTTAAATATAAACCTCATTCTTCTCACACGTACCATCTTTAAAGGTCCAATTTATATGATACCTTATTCCTGAAGCAAGTTAATCCTCAAGACTGTAAAAGACTGAAGGTGAAATTCACCACAATTTCCAAAGCACATGCCGTTTATTTATTGGATCATTGCATCCTACAATGAACTAAACTCTTGCTTATGTCTCTCTCTCTCTCTCTCTTTCTCTCTCTCTCTGTCTCTCGCCACCATTCCTTTCTCAGTTGCACTGCAAAATGTCTTTGGCACATGAAAATATATTTCATCTCTGCAATGAAAATGACTTTTTCCTTCTGAAGCCCTAGATGTTTTAATGGGTTCCTCACTTAGGATATTTGTATTCCACTTTCATTTTAATTATTTTTGTCATTGTTAATGGATCCTAGCAGAAAGTGTTGCTCAAAATAGGTGTCACTCTCTGGGAGGAGTCAATGGATTGATGGATGACCACCCTCTGCCTCCCAATACAAATACACACTCATAGCTCTTAGCCCATATCAGGGATGTAACAGAAATGAGAACAAGGCACACCACCCAGAAGGAATTTTGCTGTGTTAATTAGGTCACATATTCCAGGAATGGAGCCACTGTAGCTGACTAATGGGTCTAGACAGTTTTTGCCAAAATTAGCTAGACATCAAAATAACTGGGAGCTTTAAAAAAATAAAAAGTAATTTTAAAAAAGAACTTATCTAGGCCTTACCTCAGGAGTTCCAAATTATACTCTCCTAGGGTTGGGCTTCGTAAGTTGCATTTGTATGAAATCCTTAGTGATTCTTATGCAGTCATGCTGGAATTAGTGTCTGGAACATTGACTAGTCCAAGAAAAATTATCAAATTTGCTAAGTCCTAAGATACATGTTTAAAGACATTTATGCCTTCTACTCTCTAACCCAGCCAACTAGAGTTCTTTGCAATGGTTTAGGACTCAAATATGACTTAATTCTTTGTTTGACTTCTTTTGCCTTATTTTATATGTTTCTACATCCAGGACTACTTGGAGTGGAATAAATTTTTGCAAGCAGAATTCTGGACACTGTGCTAGAATTTAGAACATCCTGGCAAGATCTAGATTCCCCAGTCTCACCCAGTCTCCCCAGTGCTTCTAGACCTTATAACCTGATGCTAGTTTTGAAAATTAAATTAATTTTAAAATAAATTTAGAATTTGAGGTATAGATATCAAATCACATGCTACACATTATAACAAGAATAAGCTGAATATGAACCCATAAATTATGCAGTATTTATTTTCTATTCATAGAAACCTATGGGAAACCACAAAATATGTGTAGATTTTCATGTAAAATCATTAGAGTTCAAATCACATCCCCATTTACTTATTTGCAATCATGCACAAATTGTTTCATCTTTCTTAGACTCAGTTTTCTCATCTGTCAAATTGTGATAATTGCACTCTCCACATCCTGAGTTTGTTCCGAGGACCACATGGCATAATTCATGTAAAGCTCCTAGCGCTCAGTAAATAAGAACTAAATACCTGCTAGTTAAGGGTATTTTAATATGATTATTACTATCATACTATTATAAATTTAATAATAGGTACCCTTACCAGTTAGAGAAGTCAAGCTTATATCCTTAGTTTTGTTCATCTAAACTAATCTCCAGTACTGTAAAAGCCTTGGGTTGAAATTCAGCAACAGGTTTTGAAACACATACAGTTGTTAATTAGATCATTGCCTGCTGCAATAAACTCTTAAGCATGTGCCCCTCTTTTACTGCCATTCCTTTCTCCACTATACTGCAAAATGTCTCTGGCACATGAAATGCACAGATACAAATTTGTTATCAGAGGTCTTTATTTTTTAATTGACAAATAAAAATTGTATGTATTTTAGTATACAACTTAATATTTTGATATGTGGATACATAATGGAATGATTCAATATGAAGCTAATTAAATACCTATCAGTTCACTTGTGATACTTAAATATATTTTTTGCTGGCTGACACCTCCACATTTTTCCCACCCCACCTCATCCCCCTAGTCCTCAGTATTTACCATTCTATTCTCTACCTCTGTAAGTTTACTTTTTAAGATTCTACATATAAGTGAGATCATGCAATATTTTGCCTTTCTGTTCCTAGCTTGTTTCACTTAGTATAATGTCCTCAAGATGTATTTATGTTGTCACAAATGACAGGATTCTCTTCAATTTTAAGACTAAATGTTATTTCCTTGTGTACAAATACCACATTATCTTTATCCATTCATCTGTTAATGGAGACTTAGAGTAACTGAGTATCTTGGGTATTGTGAAGAATGCTACAATGAACATGCAGCATTATCTCTTGCAGATATCTCTTTGAAACACTTCATTTCTTCTGAATTTATATTCAGAAGTGGAGTTGCTGGATCATATGGTAGTTCCATTTTTATTTTTTGAGGAACCACCACACGGTTTTTCATAATGACTGTACTAATTTATGTTTCCAGCAACAGTGTGGGAGAGTCCTTTTCTTCACATCCATGCAAAGGCTTGTCATTTCTTGTCTTTTTGATAACAGTGATTATAATAAGCATGAGTACTATTTCACTGTGGCTTTATTTGCCTTTCCCTGATGATTGTCTTAGTTCATTTTGTGCCTCTATAACAGAATACCTGGAGCTTGGAATATATAAAGAAGAAAAGTTCATTTAGCTCATGGTTCTATAGGCTGGGAAGTTCAAGATTTGGTGGCTGCCTCTGGTGGCTTCTAGTGAGAATCTCATTCCGTGTCAAAACATGGTAGAAAAATGGAATAGAAACCAGGCACTTGGGGGGAAAACGAGAGACAAACATGAAAAGCAACTTTGTTTTATAGCAACTTGCTCTCACAGAAACTAACCCATTACTGAGAAAACCAAACAAATCTCTCTAAAATGACATTAACCTATCTCCATGACCTAATCACCTCTTAGAAGCACTACTTTTTGATACCACCATAATCAAGACCAAGCTTTAGCATGAGTTTTTCAGGGTAACAAATTATATTAAACCATCACAGTGATGTTGAGCATTTTTCCTATACTGTTGGCCTTTTTAACGTCTTTTTAAAGAAATACCTGTTTAGGCTTTTTACCCATTTTTTAATCAGGATGTCTGTTTTCTTGCTATTGAGTTTCTTAAGTGTTTTGGTTTTTAGCCCATTTTTAGATGTATTGCTTGTGAATAGTTTCTCTATTTTCATAGACTCTCTCTTTATTCTGTTGATTGTTTTCTTTGCTGTGCAGAAGCTTTGAAGTTTGATGCAATCCCATTTGTCTATTTTTTTCTTTTGCTGCCTGTGCTTTTTAGGTCATATCCAAACATTCTTGACCAACACTGATGTTGAAAAACTTTTCTCCTATGTTTTCTTCTGGTAGTTTTACAATTTTTGGTCTTATGTTTGATTATTTAATCCATTTTAATTGATTTGTATATATAGTGTCAGATAGGGTCTAATTTCATTCTGCTGCTTGTGGATATCCAGTTATCTCCACACAACGTATTGAACAGATGATTCTTTTCTCATTTTGTGTTCTTAGCCATCTTTGTCTAAAATCAATTTAACATAAATGGGTACATTTATTTGTGGGCTCTCTATTCTGTTCCATTTATCTGTATATCTGTATTTGTGCCAGTATCATACTGTTTGGATTACTATAGCTCTGTAGTGGATTTTGAGATCAGATATTATGATGTCATGTTTTTCAGATCAAGATTGCTTTGGCTATTTGAGGTTTCTGTGGTTTCCTACAAATTTTAGGACTCTTTATTTCTGTAAAAAAAAGTCATTGAAATTTTAATAGTTTTATTGAATTTGTAGATTGCTTTGGATATATGAACATTCTAGCAATATAAATTTATTCCAATCAATAAACAAAAAATATATTTCTATTTATTTGTATCTTCTTCAATTTCTTTCATTGCTGTATAGTTTTCAGCATGTAGATCTTTCAGAGAATCTTGCTTCTTCTTATTCTATCTTTAAAAAAGGAAAAATATCTGTCCAAAACTGCAGCATTTTAATAGCAAAAAATATCTGTATAGAATCAGATAATTGTGAGCGCTGAATTAGATGCTGCTTTGAAATAAATTGATGATAAAACCTTCAAAGAAAAAATAAGATTAAGTATGTTGATAATGTCCCAGACTTTGCTCTCTACCACCTGGCTAATTGTAGGATCTGACTTCTTCATTGTAGTTGAGGAAAAAATTGATATCTTAACCATGAGAACTGCAGTCTGTATATCTCAGACTGATCGCAGACTGTACCCAGTTTCTGTGTGTTCTATAGCTGTTACACGAAGCTGTGGGTTTTATATGTACATATTTATGCCTTTGAAAATAGGCTCAGCATGAGCAGTTAAATGTTATTGGATTTGGTCAATATTCCATGTGAGGTGCTAAGTATAGCTCAGCTGAGTCACCTGACAAGTCCCTGCAGTTAAGAATTTAATTTGTAACACCTCCCAGAACAAAGAAATAAAAATAAAGTACCACTTACATGACATTATGTAGTATAACTTATGTATCTCAATTTCTCCAGCGGCTGAAGCTGTTGAGCCAGCTTCAACTGGAGAGACAACTGGAGAGAAAGGCTTACATTTTCATAAGGGGAGATCCAAAAATTTTCTTCTATGTTCTATAATAAGGAGGCAAGAGTCCTATTCCCATTTAACTCAAGCAGTGATTTAAATGAATGTTTATGTGCTTGTGATTGCCATGAAATTTTAATCATACATGCATCTTTTAGTCTAAAATATAAAAGCGTTTCTTCAAACATAAGGAAAACCGTTCAGGTTTAAAGAGTAAAACATTTTTAGTGATGTGATAATTTATGCAAATGGAGGCTCAGTGGTCTTCTCAGGACAATTGGCAGTATTTAAGAGAGATAGAAGAAGGACTTTTAGATGTGGCTATTTTGCTAATTGAGGATGTGTCTGACGTATCTAGATCATCAGACTTTCGGCTGCCTCTGATGTGATTGAATGAGTTTCTGTTGAAAATATAAAATGCTAGACAAGGAGTGAGGAATGGAGAACACCTAGATTTATTGATTTATTCCCAGAGTCCACAAACCTCCATCTGGGTGACTTAAGCAAGCTTATGTTAATATCTTTAATATGAGAGGTACGGAGAGAAGCTAATAGAGAAAATAATAATAATAGTGATATGATGATACTACTACCTAACATTTATTAATGATTTTTATATGTGAACACTGTTTTATTACTCCATGTGATTTATGTTATTTAAAAAAACACAATCTTTAAAGCAATAAGCATATTAAAGGCCCTCAGGGAATAGGGCCTGTACAAAGGGGATTTTCAAATGAAAGCATCTAAAATAAAGGGAGTCTATGACTAATCTCTGCATTAGTCATAATGCATATCCACCAAATAAAGTCTTGCTATTTAGCAACTATAAGACCTGCTGCATTATCTGGCCTTCAGCCCTTCCTGCCCTGATCATTCACCATGCAAGATATTTACCTTGTTATTGTTAATTTTATGTCTACTTGAATGGACCACAAGGTGCCCCAATTAAACACTGTTTTGTGGTGTGTCTGTGTGGGTGCTTTGGTATAATCTTAGCATTTGAATTAGTGGATTTAGTAATGCACATTGCCTTCTTCAACGTGGTGGGAATCATCCAATTTGTTGAGAACTTGAAGAATACAAGAGGTGGATGAAGGAGAAACTCACTTTTTTTTTTCTATTCCGGGTCAACTTATTTTCTCTTCTACCTTTGGACTGAAATTCATACCATTGGCTCCCTGATTCTCAAGTCTTTGGACTCTAACTGAATTACACCTGTGGCCACCGGCTTATTCCAGTTATGCATCTTGGAGATGGCAGATTGTGTCACTTCTCAGTCTCCACAATCATGTGAGACAATTCCTCTTAAGTTTCTCGGGAGAACCGTAACTAACATACTACACCTTCTTCCTTTTATTTTGTACAAAAGAATTTTATTATACATGTCACACAATGTTTACATATCTATAAACATTAGATACACCCACATAATTCTCAAAAAAAGAATTGAAGGACACTATCTAAAGAAATTTGAAGTAGACAATATTGTTCTCCCCATTTCACAGATTTCAGCACTGAGACTTGGAGAGGATATGTAATTATCTCATGCTACACACTGGTGAATGGCAGACCAGGGAAATGAATCCCAGGTTATCTAACCTCAGATCTGCCCCTTTTTAAACAGAAGACTGTATTGAGCACATTTTTCGCTTCTATCAGCCGCTTGAAAGGGGAAGGTGACCTAGACTGGCTGTTTCCATTGCACTTGGGAAAGCTAATAATAAAGCTTATAGAAGCTCTTCCAGCCCGAGGAAAATGAGCCAAACAACCACCTTATCTGAAGAGTTACAAAACGAATTGTTACAGTGAAACTTAGAGGTCAGTTGCTTACAGTCAATTTCCTTCTCCAAGGTTGTGCCCACAGTTTTAGGCTGTAATATGTCACATTCCCTAGAATTGCTACCTCCTCTTAGGTACTCAGCTGATGTTTAACAGAAATCAATATGCAGTTTTAACTCTCACTGACAAGGAAAGGTGGATTTTTGTTTCCCGATATATCAAGATAATTTGCTCCTACAAAATTATTAAGTGTGTGTGACTTGTTGGCCAACCTGACTTCAAATAAAGTTATTTCAATGGATAATAAAAGTCCTCCAAGCTCAGAAGACAAGGAAGACCTTAATTAAAATCAATGAAGAAAAAATCTGTAAAACAATTAAGCACTTAAGTTGACTCCTTTTAATTTGAGGTCTGAAGGTCTTCTTGGGAAATTACTAAATCACTGAGATGATTTAATTTGGCTGCCTTGAATTAAGTCTGGTGAAATAGAAAAGGTCTCTCAGATACTGTATAATGTATAATACTCAGAAGCATTATAGGAGTAGTAAAATCCAAAGATACAAGAAAACATTTATTTAAAGAAACAGATGCAGAAGTTAGATTTTTGCATCTAACTTCTCTGGAATAGATTTTTGCAATTGAAATATTTAATAGACTGTTTATTTAAGAAAAAGCCAGTTGGAGCCATTTTCTCTGAGACACAAATGGAAATTTCAATAGAAATTTTACCCTAAAAAACATCTATGATTCCATCTCAGATTTTTTCTAGAATTCAGTGTTTATTGAAATAAATGTCAGTAAACAAGATAGAATCATCATTCTAGCATTTCTTTTAAAACTGTTGTACAAAATAGGTAAAGTGATGAATGACTATGGAACTGGTTGTTTTGTTCTTTATTTTGATAGACATCTGTCGTTCCTATGGCCCAGTGTTGGTTGAATTTCCTTTAGGAAGTTGCCTTTTTCCTTTTCTTTCCATAGGTTTTGGGGCCAACCACAGCTCCAGAAATATACATGTGATCCAAATCAAAACCAACTTGACATTCTGTTTGCCAAGATCCGGTGTAACCATATGATTAAATTTGGTCTAAAATTAACAAACAAGAGTCAAATCTGAGGCTTTGTGTTGAAATTATTAGAGAAAATTCTCCTTTTAATTTTTGTTTTATTTATTTATTTATTTATTTATTTATTTATTTACTTTTCTGAAACCATGTCAGGTTCATACTTTGGGTGGATTCGAGCCTAGGAGAGTTTGAACTGAGTTTGCTAGGATCATCATCTGAAGACAAAAAAAAAAAAAAAGAAAAAGAAAAAAATGAAGAGATGCCAATTCCTGATGATATTGTTTGGACTCCGGGATCAAACTCATTCCCAAGCCTACACCTAAGCTTGGAGGGATTGCTACTGTTTCTGCCTAATACTACTTGAATGTGGTTTTTCCATGTTTGCAAACAATGAAGTAAATATTTCTGAGAATCCTTATTTTATCTCACTTGACTTTCAAACAGGTGATAACCATTTTATGAAGTAAATGTACACATTTACTCTAGGTTTCTTTCTCAGGAAATAATGAATTCTCAATCTTTAAGAAAGATTTCCTGATGAGTAGTATTTTTTAACTCCTGAAAGAAGATATTTAATCTATTTAAAGAGTTTTCTCATTTACCCTCAAATTTGAATACCTGTTACGACTGAATAGATCTGTATAGAATTCAGCTCATACAGTTTATGAGGCCCTATGTTTTCCGAAAGGATGATATAGACTGCAGGCTTGTGTTTCCATCTAACTCATATGCTGAACCTCTAATTCTTAATGTGATGGTACTTGAAGATGGGGATTTGGGGAGGTAATTAGGTCATGAGGATGAAGCCCTCATGGTGGCATTAGTGATCTTATAAGAAAGAGACAAAAGAGAGCTTGCTTCATTTCCCGCTCTCTACCATGTGAGACAACCAGGGAGAGGGCACTCACCAGAACCCAATTGAGTTGACATTCTGACCTCAGGCTTCCCAACCTTTAGAACTGTGAAAAATAACTGTTCTTTAAGTTACCCAGGACATGGTATCTTTTAATGCAACTTCAAATGGCCAAGACATATGCCTTAAGCAAAAACACACCATAAAACAGAATACTAATCTGAAATTTCTAATTATTTTTACGGAAGACTGACCCTAATATGGTCATTTGACAAGTTGGTATAGACAGATAACTAGTGGATAGACTGTTCTTCTAAAGTGAGTTCAAGGTAACAATAGTTGACTCATAAATGACAAACATTACACTGAAACAAAGAAAGTTTAAACTATTTAATACATCCCATATTTAAATCAATATGACCTAGTTTTTTAATTTCTTAAATCTATGAACTGTTGTCATATAAGTTACCATTGTGCCATCATAAAAATGGGCTGATTCCATTAATTAAATTTCTCTCCATAATGTTTATTTAGCAGTAAAAAGGAGAGAGCTAAGCTAATGATATCCAGTTGTGAGAATTTTTACTTACCGGGTTGAGTTGGTCTTGTGTGAACTAGGTTGAGTCAGTCTTATAGGAACAGTCTTTAGGAAACCCAAGCTTTGACCCTCTGGTTAGTGATGAACTTGTTCTGCAATTATTTAGGTCCTTTTGTCTTTCCTTTCCCATCTGCAATGGGTGACATATCCTCCACTGAGTCACTTTTGACTTTAAATTATGAACTGATGCCAAAACTCCTTGCAAAAATAAAGTGTTCTGTATGTGATTCATAACCAAAATAATAATGTTAACCTCTACACAGTCTCCTAAAAATAATGATGCTTCATAAACTCCAAATCAGTACAACTGGCTTGAGTTTCATTTTTAACCCACATTAACTTAGAAGCATTTGATCAAGTAAATTCAGCTTAAAAGCAATAGATAAGCTAGAGAATACATGGAGGGTCTGGTTAAGAAAAGAGATCAAGAAGGAAAAGTCAGAATGATTTTGGTAATTTTTGTACAAAAACACAGGTCTACCCTCAAGACAGGGAAGTAATTCCTTGGTAAGCAGTTCCAAAGGAGAGGCCTGATTAAGCTAGAATGAGTTGATATCCTTAGAAAGAACAATGCTTAAAAATACCAACTAATTGAGAAAATTATCTGCAACAGAAACTAGCTAAGCTGTGCTCATGTATTTTCTCAATTATTTCGTATAAAAATTTTAGGAGTTAGGTATTATTAAATTTCATATTTTATAGAAAAGCAAACTGAAGTTGAGGGAGGTTAAGTAGCTCCTCCAGAATCACCTATTAGTTAGTAGTAAAATAGGTATTTACACCAAACTTGACTTGTTACTGGAAACAACTACAATTCATAACAAGAAACACCGTATTTTCTATTTATGAGGCATCATATAACTAAAAGTAAGAGCTTTTCTCACACTTGAGATGAGCAGTCATTTAAAACCTTATAGTTAAAGCAATAAGGGTTTAAACTTTATAGACTAAAGTGTTTTTTTCATTTTTTATTTTTTGGTTGTCCCACTAACCAATCTCAACTGTGAAAAGGAGCAATGACAAGACAGAGAATACTTTTTCAAAAAGCCTTCTAATTATATCAGCATACGACTGATGATTGCAATAGGATTCCAAGAAAACCCAAGGTGTTCAGAAGGTACTGACTATGTGAGTCAAAACCTCCAACTATCAATGACACAACCCCAATGTAATTAGCATAAGCAATGAAAAAGAAGGCGCCAACTTATTAGATGGCATAACTGCTAAGTCTGAGGTTAGTTAGATAAAACTTCAGGCACACTGGAATCAAGAACAGAAATGATCATAAAAGCTTTCACTTTCTTTCTAATTAACATCCATCCCCTCATCCTTCACCTCGACTTCTGCATGTGCAGGTCTTTTTGTGGATCAATTTCAGGGAAGGATTATGATTGACTTGTTTACATCACATCTCAATCTTTAAACCAACTAGTGCCACCTAGTGGTAAGGACTGGGGCGGTATATGCCCATAAATACCTGTTTCCCATTCTAACATTAATTTGGGATAAAGGGACACTGGGAAGACAGATGTGGCAGATATTCATCGCAGAGGCTGCTATTTTCCTGTGTAACATATAGAATACCTCATTTGCCTTCACAAAACTTCCAATGAGTTAGGAATATTATACTTAAAACAGTTGAGGTTCAGAGATCTTAAGCATGTGGTTCATCATAACACACCTAGTGTCATCTTCAACACATGTACGTGTTCTTAGCCATGATATTATAATGCCTCTAGGAAAGACAGATATTTCTTACCTATCAAACGAGCACAATGTTTTTCCTCCTTCATGCCAAAGCTATAAAGATTCAACAATCCATGCTAGATACCTAGAAAACGGAAAAATTCTTCATTTGCTTTAAATGTAACCAGAGAGTTTTAAAACTTTCAGTATAGGCACACCTATCTGAAAGAAAATGGAATCTGGCTCTGCCTACATTTTCAGAAACTATAATGGAAACTCTCTGCTATTTTATTATCACAAAGTGAAAGCTTATAATGCTCAGCATTCTGATTTCTACTTCTCTTACTAACCTGATTGAGAAAGATTGAATTAGACATACTGGCATGCAAGCTTTTAAAGTAAAAAACCATTTATAAGAAGACAGAGATTAAAATGAGGAATATAGTATGGGTTTCTTCAACATTTCCTCACTGCTCTTGGATACAGAGATAAAGATTTTACCCTGATATAGGTTTACAAGTATATAGAACTCTCTGAAACAGAAATAGTTGAATGTAATGGAATGTGTCCCTTGGCTATAAGTGGATGTCCATTTGTTTATCTCAGGAAACTAGAGAACTAAAGGGACAAGGTTCTGTCCCTTCAAAAGACAGTATTTTAATAACCCAGTCTCTTTGACCGAGAGCAGTATTGGGCCTTCCTGCCTGCCTGCCTGCCTGCCTGCCTGCCTGCCTTCCTTCCTTCCTTCCTTCCTTCCTTCCTTTCTTTCTTTCTTTTTCTTTCTTTTTCTCTTTTTCTTTTCTTCTTCTTCCCCTCTTTCTTTCTTTCTTTCTTTCTTTCTTTCTTTCTTTCTTTCTTTCTTTCTTTCTTTCTTTCTTTCTTTCTTTCTTTCATATATATACTTTAAGTTCTGGGATACATGTGGAGAAGGTACAGGTTTGTTACATAGGTATACAAGTGCCATGGTGGTTTGCTGCACCCATCAACCCATCATCTACATTAGGTATTTCTTCTAGTGCTATCCCTCCCAACCCCCCATCCTCTGAGAGACCCTGGTGTGTGATGTGCCCCTCCCTGTGTCCATGTGTTCTCATTGTTCAACTCCCACTTATGAGTGAGAACATGCGTTGTTTTTCTGTTTCTGTATTAGTTTGCTGAGAATGATGGTTTCCAGCTTCATCCATGTCCCTGCAAAGGACATGAACTCATCATTTTTTAGGGCTGCATAGCATTCCATGGTTTATATATGCCATATTTTCTTTATCCAGTCTATCATTGATGGGCATTTGGGTTGGTTCCAAGTCTTTGCTATTGTAAACAGTGCTGTAATAAACATAGTGTGCTTGTGTCTTTTTTTTTTTTTTTTTTTTTGTAGAGTGATTCGTAATCCTTTGGGTATATACCTAGTAACGAGATTGGTGGGTCAAATGGTATTTCTGGTTCTAGATCCTTGGGGAATCACCACACTGTCTTCCACAACAGTTGAACTAATTTACACTCTCATCAACAGTGTGATAGCGTTCCTATTTCTCCACATCCTCTCCGGGATCTGTTGTTTCCTGACTTTTTAATAATCACCATTCTAACGGATGTGAGATGCTGTCTCTTTAATGCTTGCTTCTTACCATGGAAGACAGAAGTATTATTAGTCAGTTTCTAAATCTCCTAATGTTTCTGCTCTTTCAATGATCTCATTTTAAATGTTTTTGTTTGTTACATTTCAAGTTTTCTTTAAAAAATTTTTATGCTCTAATATCCATCTTCCTTGGCTGATATGTAAAGATTGGATATAACGATTAGCGCAAGACATTGTAGAACATGTATTAGTCTACTTGCACTAACACTTACCAAGAAAAGCTTATATATGTTACGTTATGAGTTAGCATAATCCAAAAGTAATAGTGCAGTAAATAAAAAATACCATTGTGAGGTTTTACGAGGGGTCTATGCAACAGATAATGCTCTAGATTTTAAAAATAACTTTATCTCAAACAACTTGGTAGATTCATCCCAATGAACATTTATTAAACACTGAGTAAAAGCTAAGTAGTTTCTTTCTTTCTTTCTTTTTTTTTTTTTTTTTTTTGAGACGGAGTCTCGCTCTGTCACCCAGGCTGGAGTGCAGTGGCCGGATCTCAGCTCACTGCAAGCTCCGCCTCCCGGGTTCACGCCATTCTCCTGCCTCAGCCTCCCGAGTAGCTGGGACTACAGGCGTCCGCCACGTCGCCCGGCTAGTTTTTTGTATTTTTTAGTAGAGACGGGGTTTCACCATGGTAACCAGGATGGTCTCGATCTCCTGACCTCGTGATCCGCCCGTCTCGGCCTCCCAAAGTGCTGGGATTACAGGCTTGAGCCACCGCACCCGGCCTTTTTTTTTTTTTTTTTTTTTAACCTACGGGTCATTGGTGAAAGATACAAGGAATTTCCCAACTGCCAGGGAGGCCACATGCATTTCATGCCAACTATCGCCTGTGGAGAGGTGAAGAACTCTTACATTCTTCACTGTGTATTTAGACCCTGAAATATCCAAGGGCATCCCTAAAGTCCTGAAATTTTAGCATGAGATATTTTAAAGCACCACAGCATCTTAATTTTGCAGAAGTATTATTTTCTAGAGATATTTAGGGTACTAAGAGTTTAGGAGGGCACTGCAAAGGATATGGTGAGTATCTGTTAGTTTTGGCTTCCAACATTCCTGAGTATTATAGACCCTTAATGTATGGCACTCAGCACTTGCTATTACTTCTTTACATGAGACCAAAGACCATAAACTGGGCAATGAAGGTAATAAGTAATCCCTTTTGCTGGTCCCCAGACACTAGGTGTTAATTATAAAAGGATGCCTTCTAATTCTTTATCCCCTACATAGTTAATCTCAGAGTTCAAAAGATTTTGAAAAAAAAAAAAATGATTATATTGCCTACATAAGGATTATGTAAGAATTAGATAAATACTAACTTCTCAGCTCCTCTTTTAACCAAAATCTTAATATGAGCTCTTGCTATTCATCCTTGAAGGATTCCTTATACTCAAATAAATTATTGATTTTTGACAAGCACAATGACTCAGACAGAAAGCTAACATACAGTAACTTTATGCCAACAATGATATGAAGTTTCCAAATTTACTGATACATACAAAATAAGAAAATGTTGGCTTAAGAGGTCAAAATTAGTTTCTTCTTGAAACCAATTTGGAATATTACTTAGATAACATAAAATGTACTTGAAAAATAGTTTCTTCTTATTTTTCATGCAAGATGTTATTTTTTAAGAGTACATCTTTTCATTTTATTATTTCTGATTTTTGTTTTTAAATCTGCTAGATCAAAGTATGATTAATATATTGAAATAAGTAGAGTATGAGTTGATTCTCAGTTGAGAAAAAAATGAAGATGTTATTTAAGGAAATTTAATATTTATTATAATTATATGATGAGTTAGCTTGCAAACTATCTTATAAAAACCAAAGTGATTATCAATCTATCTATCTATCATCTATCTCATCTCATCTACCTAACTATCTATATCATATCTGTATCTTAGGCAACTCTAAGTTTATCCCAGTTCCCATTTGCTAATTTGAAATTCTGTTGACGTCTTTTCCAAGGAAATGATACAGATACTGAGATAGATAGTTAGAAAAAAAGGTAGAAATTACCTGAGGCATTGTTAAGAATATAAAGTCTCCTGTTAAAAATCTTGCCTGGAGACAGTTCAGGTCTTAGTCACCATGCTTAAAGAACTATGTAATTGCTGTCAAAGAAGTTTTGCCTCCTTCAACCCAAACGGTGTCAGGTTTCAAGCCATATTATGGAAAAGAGATGGAGAAAAGTCGGTTTATTCTCACTGGATAAAAAAGAGTCCACAATGATCTAATTGAGATTTATCAAGTTATATCTGACTTGATGAACGTTTGAGCAAGCATGTTACGTAAATAATAGATCCACATGAAAAAGAATGTATCCTAAAATTAGGGCTTTGGGAAACAAAAGTCAGGTTTTTTTAAAAAAAGAAATTGTGCCGCACACGTTGGCTCACTCCTGTGGTCCCAACACTTTGGGAGGCCAAGGTGGGTGAATCACGAGGTCAGGAGTTCGAGACCAGCCTGGCCAACATAGTGAAACCCCGCCTCTACTAAAAATACTAAAAAAAATTAGCTGGGTGTGGTGGTGGGCGCCTGTAGTCCCAGCTAATTGGGAGGCTGAGACAGGAGAATTGCTTGAACCTGGCAGGCAGAGGTTGCAGGGAGCCAAGATCATGTCACTGCACTGCAGCCTGGGTGAGAGAGTGAGACTCCATTTCCAAAAAAAAAAAAAAAAAAAAGAAAGAAATTGTAAATTTCCCACTCCAAGCACCCCTGAATGGGGAAATGCAGGGCTATTGAGATGGGGGCTGTAAAAACAGGATATACAGAGCAAAGAGGGAAATTAAGGAAGACTCACTACTGAAACCTGTAGCAGTATGGGGGATGACTGTCTTAGTCATGGGAGATTAGGACTGGCATGCATCTGTCAGCATCACCTACCTAAATATACAGTTACTTTTATTAGGCAGAGTCTATCAGATTACTATGAATTTTCTGACCCCAAAACTCCAAATGGTCTTTTGTGTCCAGAACATGCTTAATAATATGTAATTTACAAATCAATGAATAAATGTAGCTTTAAATTTATCAGTAGACTATATTTAGCATTCAAATTTGAGTACAATTTCTAATAATAATGCATTAAGATGCGTTATTCTATTCTAATAGAAATATTACATTAGCAGTGTAGTTGATAGTATTCACAGAGATTTCTCCTATATTGATTCATTTGAACTGGCTATAACACTGTAAAATAGGCAGGGTTGGTATTTTTTGCTCCATTACACCAAGAAAGAAATCTCAGCTTTTAGGTCATAACTAGCTGCCTCTGTTTACATAGTTAGCTAAAGGCTGGCAAAAAGCTTTGTAATGGAAAGGAAGTAGACCAGTGCATGCTGGTAAATAGTGTCTAAGTAATGACTTTAGTGCTAGACATCTACAGTAAAACTCATCTTCATAGCAATTGATGAAAGAAACCCAATTTTAATATACAGAGAACACAAGCAATTTTATGGTTTTATCTCCATTAGCTCACTTCCTTATTCATTTATTGTCAATAGTATAGTAAGTAATGGGGAACTATTATCCAGTCCCAAACATAGAATATTACCAATAAGTTAATTATACTTTTGGGTTTTGGGCTTTTCCTTCTCTATCTCACCTCGGTATGTTCTCATCTTCCCTTCCAGTTATCACTCTGTTGAAGTTTGTGTTTTTTTATATATATATATGGATATATCATATATGTATATATGTACATATAATATGCTTATATATACAGATATATTACTCTGCTATCCATTTTACAATACATGTGCATGCATACATATACAGTAGTGCCCTCTTACTAGGGGTTTTAGTTACCCATGATCACCTTTGAAAATAAGTGACCACAGTATAAAAAGAGATATTGAGAGAGACCACATTCACATAACTTTTATTACAGTATTTTGTTATAATTATCCTACTTCGTTATTAGTTATCATTGTGTATTTTTGGTTGGTTGTTTATTTGAGATGGAGTTTCACTCTTGTTGCCCAGGCTGGAGTGCAGTGGCACAATCTCAGCTCACTGCAACCTCCGCCTCCTGGGTTCCCAGGTTCAAGCGATTCTCCTGCCTCAGCCTCCCCAGTAGCTGGGATTACAGGCACCCACCACAACGCCCAGCTAATCTTTGTATTTTTAGTAGAGATGGGGTTTTGCCAAGTTAACCAGGCTGGCCTCGAACTCCTGACCTCAGGTGATCCACCCGATTCAGCCTCCCAAAGTGCTGGGATGACAGGCATGAGCCACCGTGCCAGGCCAGTTATTATTGTTAATCTCTTACTGTGCCTAATATGTAAATTATTGGCGTATAAGTTCATATAGGAAAAAAACATAAAATATAGGGGGTTTGGTATCACCTGTGTTTTAAGGCATCCACTGGGGATCCTAGAGTGTATCCCCTTTGGATAAGGAAGGACTACTGTATGACTAAAATGAGTAAGACGTTATTAAAATAATAAAATTTGTTTTTCTTTAATTTGTTTTTTTAATGTCAAATTGTTCCAAATTATGGTACTAGGACCTATCTTCTGTTTCTTAAGCTGCAGTCCATTTATTTTCACTGCTTTATAATATTCCACTGTGGCCACCATTTTTTGAATCAGTTTTTCCATTGAAAGTTATTTCGTTTTTTATTACCTATCATAAATAGAAATACTATGAATGTTCTTGGAAATATCTTCTGACACATAAGATAAAATTTACCTTGCCTGTATTCCTAGCTCTGGGTTTAGTGAGTCATAGGTTATGTGAATATCCCACTTAATAAGACAATGCTAAATTGTTTTCTGAAGCAGTTTTACTGATTTCCACTTCTGCCACCATTGTATAAAATAGTACTTTGATTGACAATAGGTATTGTCAGACTTCGTGGCTTTTTCCAATGAAGTGATTGTAAAATAATTTCTCATTCTGTTCCTAATTTGCATTTTTCTTGTTAGTAGTGCGATTGATCTTTACTCATGTGGCTGTTATATATATGTTCATGTCTCTTAATGATATATAGATGTTCTTTATATACGCTTGTTTGAAATTCTTTGTTGGTTAAATGTGGTGTACATATTTTCTCCTAGATTTTAGTTTTCATTTTCATATTTTAAAGGTGTATTTGATGAACAGAACTTTCTGATATTAATACAGACAAAAGTATAAGTCTTTGTAATCATGATCAGGACTTCCTGTGTTGGCTTAAGAAATCCTTTCATATCTTGAGGTGAGAAAGATATTCTTCTATTTTTTTTTCAAGTTAATTTCTTTTCTTTTGGTATTTAAATGCTTAAATTCATCTGTAGCTTAGTTACATACATGGTCTTAGCTAGAGTTAATTTTTAACTTAGGCATAATACATATTTTATCTACATTTATTGAACAATACATTCTTCCATCAGTAATTTGCTATGCTACCTTGTTTCTATACACAATTCTCATAAGAACCTGCTTCTGAGCTGTCTATTCTATTCCACTGGTCACATGCTAATTAAGACAGTGTGGTCTCTGTATACACATAACTCTGTCTTAATTAGTTGTACTTTTTATAAGTCTTTCTATAGGCCCCTCCTAAATATACTCTTTCAAAAATATATTGGACCAGCTAGCCAATTCACAAGTCTATACACATTTTTGAAAACACTATTTTTACTGTGAAATAGAACATACTTACAGAGATGTGCATAAAATATAAATGTGCAGCTGCATAAAATATTATAATGTAAACACCACAAAATAGAACAAAGCTTCCTTCACAGAAGTTTTCCAAATGCCTCTTTTCAATCACAATCTCTTTCTTCTTTCTGAATGTAATCAGTTTGTTACTTTTATTGATAATCACTACCCTGCCATGCTTTATAAGTGTGCATTAGTAATAGAGTATAACTTTACTGCTTTAGAATATTTTATTAGTGGAAAAATACAGCCAGTGTATCTGGCTTCTTTTGAACAACATTAAGCTTTTAAGATACATTCATGTGGTAACATTTAGGTATAGTTCATTGATTTTTATTGCTACATAGTATTCCACTGTATGAATGTATACCACAATTAATTTATCTGATAGAAATATAGGTGTTTTCAGTTTGGAGCTATTAAGAATAGCATCTCCATGAATTGTTGCAAATATGCATACATTCCTCTAGAGTAATACTGGGACTAAAATTTATGAGTCATAAAGGATGCATAAATTAAAATTTAATAGAAAAATGTTGAAATGAATGAGTGAATTTGAACATACGTAAGAAATATATACAAGTTCTTATTCTTCTACGTTTTCATCCACATCTACTGAGTTTTTGTTTTGAGTGAGTTTTTGTTTTAATTTATTAATGTTTTTAGCCATTCGGATGGATAGGTAGTGGTATATCACAATTTAAAATTGTATTTATTTGATTACTAATAATATTGAGTCTATTTCCAAATGTGTTTTGACTATACATATTTTTCCTTTGTAATTGCCCTTTTTTTCCTACTTGGTGTCTCTTTTTCTTATTGAATTGCTGGATTCCTTTATATTCTACATAATCTTTTGTTGGTTATATTTGTTGTACATATTTTCTCTAACTGTGTGGTTTGCCTTTTCACACTGTTAATGGTAGCAGCCCCCCCCCCTTGCTGTGTGTGTGTCTATATGTACAAATATATATGTATATATTTCCCAAGAATGGAAATTCTAAATATAAACGCAATCAAATTGCTTGATACTTTCCTTTGCGATTGGTGCATTTTGTATACTGTTTGCAAAATCTTTTCCTACCCCAAAGCATAAAATAATTTTTCTTCATTATATTCTAAAAGTTGCTCATGGCTTATATATTATATATTTGGTACTCTTTTATAGATAAGTGTATACTCCATGTGAAATTGCTATTTTGGTGTATGGTGTAAGGTCGGGGCCAAGATTCTTCCCCAGCCCCTCTCCTCTACAACTCTGGATATCAAACTGTTTCCATTTGTTTATTGAAAAGACTTTCTGCCCATTACTCTGAAATTGCACCTTTCTCTCAAATTAAGTGTCAGTGTGGATATGGTTCTGTTTTTTCTTATGGCATATTTTTTGTACTATTTATACTTGGTCAACATTGTACTATTTTTATACAAACATTATAAGTTATCATACCATATTTTAAAGCTCCTAGAGCATATCATCTAGTTTTAGATCTCTGCATTTCTATATAATATTTTAAATAATATTTTCAATGTACACATACACATACACACATATGTGAATGATAGGCTTTGATTACAATTGCTTTAAAACTATGAACAATCAAGAGAAATCTGTATCTCTACATTGCTGATTCTTTCAATCGATGAAAATGGTGTATTTTCATTATTAGTTATTCCCAGGATGATTTATAGTCATCTGTGTAATGATATTTAAATCTCTTTATAAAGACTGAATTTCATGTATATAAATCTTATATATACTTATTCTTAGATATTTGTTACTTGAAATGCTATTGTAAAAGATATCATTCAGATTTCATTTTTGGTATGTGTCAAGCATTTGTAAATAAAATATATTGTTTGGTATAATGAATTTGTACTTAAATAAATAAATAATATACTGTCTTGATTTCGATATGGATTTTATTAAATCTTCAGAGCAAAGTGATGGGAACAGATATCTTTATGACATCAATTCTTTCTTTTCATGAAAATGAGCTATCTCTATTTCAGTTGCTGAGCTGACTTTTGATGCAATTTTATAATTTCTGCATGTATTTAACACAGTTTCATTAAAGATATTTAACCAAAAACTTTATACTTTTGTAAATGTTTAAACTGATCTATTTTTACAAAGTGTATTCTTTAACTCTTTGACTGTAGTGTAAACATGTAATTGACTCTTGTATATTAGGCTATATCCATGCAGATGTGAAGGTGTTTAAATGTTAAAATATCTTGTGTTGCTAAGGTAAGTCAAATCTTATATTTATTCTCTGTTGAGTGTGGGCTTCTTATATTTTTAGTTTTTTTTTTTTCAAACTAAAATGTGAGGAAATGGGAATTTAAACTTTCCATTCTTCTGCTATACCTCACTAATTTTGGGTATAAAAATATGCTAAATATAATACTCAGATGAAATGAACTAAAAAATGCTCTGTCTTTTTCTTTTCTCTGAAAGAATTTTTATGTTTAACACATTCTACTATTTAAGCAAACTCACTTATTAATATGTCTAAGCCGAATGGGATAATTTTTAAATGACCCCTCTAATGTCTAAACTATTTGTAACTTCTCTTTCTTGAGTTTGTTTTAGTAAGATAAGCTTTTAATTTTTTTGGAAGTAAATTTGACAGGATTCTTTCTTGCCTTTAAAAGACTCTGTAGTACCTGCTATGATAGACCTTTTTATTCACAGTGCTGGGTTTTTTGTCTACTCTTTCCTTTTAGTTAAAGGGATATCTATTTTGCCAGAGTCTGTTTCTTTCACTAAGCATTTAACAGAACTAACATTTGTGACTGGGGATTCTTTTTGTCTCTGTAGTGATTTTTGCTTTCATCTTTATTTTCACTCTGGTTATTCTGCTGTTCTTAACTTCTTAAACTAGACAATTGATTCATTTATTTTTTACCCTCCTTATTTTCCAATATATACATTTAAGACTAGAAATTGCCATCAGATTATTCCTTTGTCTGTGTTTCTCAGTTTTGATATATAATGTTACCTTACTATTCATTCCTGCGTATTTAAAAAAAATTGATTTCTTCTTGGCACCATGAAACATGGAAGTTTTATTTCCAATTTCCAAATATACATGTTTTATACATTTATTTAAATTATCTAAAATATGTTTAGAGAAAATTTTCTGTATGATGTTGGCAGGGCACAGTGGCTCACACCTATAATCCCAGCACTTTGGGAGGCTGAGGCAGGCAAATCACTTGAGGTCAGGAGTTCAAAACCAGCCTGGCCAACATGGTGAAACCCCATCTCTACTAAAAATACAAAAATTAGTTGAGTGTGGTGGCAAGCGCCTGTAATCCCAGCTACTCAGGAGGCTGAGACAGGAGAATTGCTGGAACCCGAGAGGTAGAGGTTGCAGTGAGCCAAGATCGCGTGCCACTGCACTTCTGCCTGGGCAACAGAGCAAGACTCCATCAAAAAAAAAAAAAAAAAAAAGAAGAAGAAGAAAATTTTCTATATGATGTTAATTCTTTCAAAATTGATAAGGATCAATTTGTATCCTAGCACTTAGCAATGCAAGCACATCTTCAACACCCTTGTATTAGTCATCATTTGCTATAAAAACAAATATTGCAATTTTTCATGGCTTGCAACAACAAAACTTTTATTTAACTCATGGTAGAAAGGCTGAGCATCAGCACCAGTTGTGTTCAACTCAGCTGGGCTCAGATGAGCTCCCCCATTTCTTCCCATTCCATACCCTATGGTGAAGGATCAGCATCTCTCTGGGACATGCTGTCCTCATGATAAACAGCTGAAACTCTTAAGGCTAAACTAAACCACATAAGCAAATTATAGTTATTTGGTTGGTGCCTGGGTTGTTCACATTCTCTTGGACAAACAAGTCATTTGACCAAGTGTGACATTGGGGCAGGGTCATATGCACAATGTACCTGGAGGTATGACACAGTTGGGAATAATAATACCTTTAAAGATGAGGAAAACAGTACTACCATAATGGTTGAAAAGAATGGCTATTCTAATTTTTCTTTGAAGAATTAAAAGCAAAATGTATGGGTTCATTTGACTCTGCCTATTAGTTGTGTTGTTCAAATCTCTGTGGCTTTACAGATCTGTCTATTTGACATAACAGTAACTGAGAAACATTTATCAAGAAGATAAAATGTTTATATTTAATAAAGCAGCCTCATTTGTATGAAACAAAATCCATTGAATGTATTAAATAATTAAACAAATCTATCATCATAATGGGACATTTCAAAACACTTCTTGTCTCTGGCTAAAGGAAATCTTGCTAACTGGTTAGGCTTGAGGAGTTTACTTTTGTGTAAATTTTCAAAGGTAGCTTTTGTCTTTTATTAAAGACAAAAAATGAAAAAGAAAGAGAACATTTAATGTCTGAATCTCCTTCTATGTAATTTAACGGTTCAAACTATTTTCAATAGTTTCAAGTGGTTTTAGCTATGAAAAGACAAATTGTTTTTAAAGTTCAAAATACTAAATTTTATGTTTAGAAAGGATTTATGCGTCTCAAATTGTTGACACATTTTATTTTAGATTGTTATTTTGTCACTTGTAGCACATTTACATGCAAAGATGTAGATTATCTCCCAAAGGCCATAGGCGAATAGAAGGAAGTTGAGAGACATAGCTTTTGCCTATAAAAAAACCCAGAAATTGAAAGTTTAGGTTACACCAGTGATAATAATGAATGTAAATTAAAAGATGGTCAGGAACTTGACAAAATGGTATTTGATTAGATGGGTTGGTATTTCCTACATAGATTGCTTCAATAGATAAGTTTTAGCTGAAAGAATTCATTTTGCTTCTAATAATAGTTAAAATTTACAGAACAAGGCAATGCTGCCCCCCCCAAAAAAATACTATTTCAGAATTCTCTATGTGTCTGTGTGAGAATAGTTTTGCTGCTCCGATTTAAAATATCCTGTTGTTTGATTCTAGTTTTGTTATTAATACCCAATGTAATTTTCTCAAGCATATTCTCCAAAATGTTTTAATTTTGACAGAGTTTCTGTTACAATTTGCATTTCCAATCTTTGGCAGAGGGGCAGGTCACAGTTAGAGTGGAGATTTGGCCTGTCCTCGATGAACTTTTCAGATTCTCTGTTGATATGGTTTATGTCAAAGTAGGAAAGAAGTAACTTTGGTTACTTTACAAAACTCTTGGCATATATCCTTCTACCATGTGAAAAAATATGAGATTTCATTTACAGAAAGTTCTTCATACCATATACTGCCTCCTCAGGCATAAATACAGTCAATCTGAATTCTTCACAGTTGTTCTTATCCTGAACCATATTAGATAAATGACTCAAAATACATCTAATACACTGTTTTTAACTCATGCTGTCTATTTCTCTCTCTCTCTCTCTCTCTCTTTTTTTTTTTTTTTTGAGATGGAGTCTCGCTTTGTCACCCAGGATGGAGTGCAGTGGCATGATCCCAGCTCATTGCAACATCCGCCTCCCGGGTTCAAGCAATTCTCCTGCCTCAGCCTCCTGAGTAGCGGGGACTACAGACGTGTGCCACTGCACCTGGCTAATTTTTTGTATTTTTAGTAGAGACGGGGTTTCACCGTGTTAGCCAGGATGGTCTCCATCTCCTGACCTCGTGATCCACCCGCCTTGGCCTCCCAAAGTGCTGGGATTACAGGTGTGAGCCACCACGCCCGGCCCATGCTATCTATTTCTTATGTTGTCTTCCTTCAAATTATCTATTGACAATAAAACTAATCTCAGCTTCCTAGTTTATTCTGCCAAGCCAAGAATATGTTTATGCAATCATTCATTCAACAAATTGTATTGTGAACACCTAATTTGTGTCAGGGACTCTGTTGGATACCAGAGATAAATCCAGTGCAAGACAGTCGCTATTCCTTCTATCATAGAGTTCTCTGAGTAAATTTTAGTTCCTTTGAGAGTTTGTAGGGGGAAAGGGGGAAGAAAATTATTTGACTTTCATATGCATCCTTCAAATGCTTGATATTTTCCTTTTGTAGGGTAAAGAATGACCCTGAAAACGTTATGGGGTTGACTTTCCTTTGTTCATGGCCCAGAGGTACCTCAAAGAAAGGGTTTAATTACAGATCCATTTCTTTTGCTGGACACAAAGTTTAGCTGGTGGGATCCAATTCCAACTCACCTGGCAAGTTGAGGGTCACTTCTTACTTGACAAGTGCACAAAAATGACCAAGCTAGTGAATGATCCTCAGGGAACTCCCCGCTGAAATAAATGGAGTTCTTAGGCTTCTTTTTCCAACAGTCCCAGCAGACAAAAATAACAGACCAGCATTCTTGCATACTCCTGTGCTCCTAACACTGGAATTCATATGCCACCAAGGATGGCTGGGTCATGACAGAGATACACACAGAAAGCCACATTGTAACCATCAGGCTACTTCCTGGACAGTTTAATTGAGTAGTAAATAATTTACATATTTATTGTTATATGAAAGCAAATAGGTTTATATAATCAAGTAAATGAAAATTTCACATGAATTTTAAGATAATGATAATTGTTAATACTTAAAAAATAGTTTCTAGGTGCTAGACACCATGTTATACACTGGGCATGGGTTACCTCATGTTAGTGCTCTGCTATGGTTTGGCTGTGTCCCCACCCAAAATCTCAAATTGAATTAAAATCCCCATAATCCCTATGTGGCAAGGGAGAGACCAGGTGGAGGTATTTGAATCACGGGGAAAGTTTCCCCCATGCCGTTCTTGTGATAGGGAGTGAGTTCTCACAAAATCTCGTGGTTTTATAGGGTAGTTTTCCATGCTCTCTCTTGCTCTTTTCTCCTTCCTAGGGCCATGTGAAGAAGGTGCCTTGTTTCCTCTTTGCCTTCCACTGTGATTGTAAGTTTCCTGAGGTATCCCCCGCCATGCTGAACTGTGAGTCAATTAAACCTCTTTCCTTTATAAATTACCCAATCTTGGGCAGTTCTTCTAGCAGTGTGAAAACAGACTAATACATTCTCCTAATAATGATATAGGTACATTTTACAGAAGGGAGACTAAGACAGGTAAATGTCAACAAAATTGCTCAAAGTGATAATATAGTAAATGCTGGGGCCAGAATTTAAAGCCAGGCAATCTGAATTCAGAACCTATGTTCTTAACCACTGTGCTATGTAATTAAATATGCAACTTTAAGGAAATGGCTGATGGCTGAAGGTCAGTGTTACTATTTTTTTTTTTCTATCAAAAAGAGACACATCAGGAGATGACTCAAATTGTGTTTTACAGGATCCTGCTACCACTGCTTTCTGTTTTATTCTCAACCCAGAACTCAATAGCCCTACAAGAATTAGTCACTATCCCAATCTCAACCCATCTTTCACTAGCTTCTGGTACACAACTTCAGGGCATGGCACTTCATGACATCATTTCTCACATAAAGAAACGACAGTTTCTATCTTGCCTGTTGTTGCTCAACTTAAATCCAAAACCCTTTCACCTGTCCCTTCCCCAATCTCTTCTAATAAGGCAGTTTGTCACTCAGCAATGCCATCACTTTGCTCCTGCCAGGCAAAACTCTCCATCTGCTCTTGCCTCATCCTGTGAACTTTTGACTTTCTATGAGCTCACTCCAATTTTAACAGATTGACTTTTTTCTATCCTAACCAAGTGCATCTAAGAGAATGCACATGGCAAAATCTCACTTAGTAATCTTGGGAAAACATAGAACTTTTTTTCAAGACTGATCTTCCCTTCAAAGCCAAACTGTTTTCCATGGAGGGAGATCCCATTTCAAAATGTATTTGAACCAGTTTAGCTCATCTCAGTTTGAAAATGTGATTTATCTTGGGAGATAGGCATGAATGGTAGACCCTACTGAAAATGTAAAGGTTTTCATAACCACTGGATCAATAGAAAATGCATTTATGAAGGTTTGGATTTGTTTTCAGAAGCTGAGAAAGGCGAAAACCCTGATTTATGAACTAAGGATTAAGGTGAGTTATGGGCAGTAGGCGAGACAATGTAAGGCTTTTTTTTCTTTTGTCTTTTTTTTCAAAATGAGTCATCTCCAAAGCCAAAACAAAGAGAATCGTTTCACTAAGTTCAAAGCGAGGAGTTGCACTTGAGTTAAAAGGCTGAAGTTATTTCATATTCTTTCTAATTTTATCACACAATATCTCGATTTTCAATGTGAGATCAGAACCATGGATAATGTGAATTGCAGTGTTCCTGAGTGATAGCCAAATTACAGGTAATTTCATGAAGATTGGAAGGAAACTATTGTGTGAATGAGAGAGGATAGAGATATTATTACCAAAACCTTAAGAAAATCGATTAAGGAAAAAAAAATTTCTTGCAGAAGGGGAAATAATATTTAATAATTGAGATCTTTACTTCTGAGGGTTTTAAATTTCTTAACATAAATAGATATGGCAATTATGATGCCAAAAAAGCCCACTGGTTACTCAATTAACTATAAGCTTACTCTGCCTTTTTTGACATGTACTTGCTGTGAAAATATTAGGGACATATATCCAGCAAAACCAACTCTAACTCATCAGTGTCTTGGGCTTCTAAATATGAAATGGAAATGAAAATAGTACCTGATACATAGTATATTAGAATCTGATTATGTCATGTTAGTAAGAAGACAGGATTAAGAAGAGCCCCTCCGGCCTGGTGCAGTGGCTCAAGCCTGTAACCCCAGCATTTTAGGAGGCCGAGGCAGGCGGATCATGAGGTCAAGAGATCAAGACCATCCTGGCCAACTTGGTGAAACCCCGTCTCTACTAAAAATTCAAAAGTTAGTTGGGCATGGTGGCACACACCTGTAGTTCCCGCTACTCAGGAGGCTGAGGCAGGAAAATTGCTTAAACCTAGGAGGCAGAGGTTTCAGTGAACTGAGATTGCACCACTGCTCTCCAGCCTGACGACAAAGTGAGACTCCATCTCGAAAAAAACAAAAAGAAAAAAAGAAAAGAAAAGCCCTTTCAAATTTGGGGTTTTGGCAATAATTTTATCAGATTTTTTGAAGGTAGAAGGGATTTCTTATTAGCTAATAAAGAAGCAAGTAAAGCTCATTTCAAAAAGCATTCCCCTAGTCTATAGAAAATTTCTGAAACCCAGTCCATCTAATCAATAGGAGCACATGTATACTGTGTAATCAATATTTATGCAAAGTGAAACAAAGTTATACAATTCTGGAAAACTATCATCCATTAGACCTTTGTCTAGTACCTAAGAAAGCCATCATCTGGCTCCCTAACTAGTGTCTCGCACCATTTATAATACGCCATCACATTTTACTGCGAAGTTGACAATAAAGGTGATATATTATTGATGTGCTGCCTCACAAAGCATGTAATATTAATGGAAAGGAGATAGTGTTTTTCTCAGGTTATAGGTGGAGTGTATGAATATACTCAGTCCCTGCCAGGGTTATTAATATTTTCTCTGATTATGGTTTCTATAGCAGCTTGCCAAAATATTGTTTTACACTGTTTACACTGGGATCGAATGTGATTTATCTAAGAGGAGAAAGAAGGACTGGCTTGGGCATCAGAACACCAGCAGGCAACTTGGTATAAGATGTGAAAAGAATGCAGGATTTGGAGTGCTTGGCTCTGGTTTGTATTGGTACACAGCTTCCATAGAGAAAGTTACTTGTTAGACCTCAGTCTTCCTGTTGTTACCATTAGGAAAATGAGAATCATCACCTCTTTAATTCTTAAAAGTTTCTGTAAGGATATAAGACTATAATCTGTGGTACACACTGTATGTGTATCTGGTTTCTTACTTTTACTTGTCAGAGTAACACAACATGAGAATGTTTTCTATGGCTCTTTTTGTTCCTCAAATTACGTCCAAGTAAATATGGAATTGGATTTATGAAGGCTGCCACTCTTCTCCCAAAACTCTGGTTATTCGTACCTTGCTCTGTGATTTCCAGAGCTGTCTTTTCTTTTTCCACTTCTACTAACTTTACTCTCCTCATTCTCTTCTTTGGTCTGTTTAATGTAGTCATACAGTAGCGTCACCACATGTGAGTCTGGCCACTCGCCACTCAGAGGCTGAAAACACAAGAAGTGAGGTGTGATGAAGAGAAAGCTATTTTACTCAAATGCCAAGAGTTGGGAATGGCCAGGTTCATGCCCTTAAAAGACATTTCAAACTTTAGGCTGGGGAGAGGTGTTTATAGAGGGGGACTTAGAGTGGGAGGCATGCAGGAGCGGTGCTGGGTGCTAGGTCTCCATGCCTTGGTCTGGTGGCTATCTTGAGTCATGGTACACCTGGAACACAGTCTAATGTTATCTTGACGATGGCTGGGTTGTAGACTAACAACCTGGAGGTCATCTCTGGAATTGTGCAGCTTGGTCTCCATGCCTGGTTCATCTCAATATTAGTTCCTGGAATTTCTAACCAAACATATAGTTAGATAAGCCAGCAGTGCAAGGGAATGTCTGTTGGAAAGGTATGGAAATGAAGCTTTAAACTGTGTTCCAAAACTAAAAGTAAGAAAGGAAAAAAGAAAAGATTCAAAATGCATTTTGAAGCCAAGGTATTGATTACAGTAGTTCGCTCTTAACCAGAGGGAATACATTCAAAGATCCCCAATGGATACCTGAAACCTCGGATACTATGATACCAAATTCTATGTAATATCGTATTTTTTCCTATATACACATACCTATGATTAAGTTTAATTTATAAATTAGCAACAATAATCATAAAATATAACAATTATAATGACATACTGAAAAAATCCTTGTGCTAGTGTGGTTCTCTCTCTCAGAATGGGTTACACTGTACTCAGCCTTCTTCTTTTGATGATGTGAGATGATACACTGCCTATGTGAGGAGACAAAGTGAGGTGAACGATGTGAGCATTGTGATGAAAGTGAATAATGTCAAAAACAACCAACTCCTAAGTTTTAGAGAGTGTGCCGTTCTGAGCAGCATGATGAAATCTCATGCCGTCCTGCTCCATCCTGACTGGATTGTCCTTAGTCTCTCAGCGATCTCGGTGATCAGATAAATGTTTGCAGTACCACGGTGCTTGTTTTACTTAATAATGGCCCCAAAACACAAGAGTAGTGATGTAATATTTCTGGATCTCCACTGAATGCAGATAACAGAAACCTTAGAAAGCAAACTATAAATAAGGGAGGACCACTGTCTTGTTTTCAATTTAACAAAATTCCCCTGTAAAATATAGCAACATGATTTAAGCATATGAAAATTATGAAGGTAGTACATTGTTCTCAGCAAGAAATGTTTATCTCAGTTCAAAATGAGAGCCACTGTTCCCCCCTCCTTGGGCCTGGCAGCCCTCTTTCTTTGCAAAATGAAATCCTAGCAGTCTAAGAACTGCATTTTTTGCCTGGTGTTCAGCTGTTGAATTATAACATCTATGTAATGTTTCTCCAATCACGTGTTCTTCTATAGGAGTTAAGTGACATCTGTTTGATGTCTCCTTCAATCTGTTTTGGTTGAGGTAACTATCTTCCCTGATTATATTTAAGGAAATGAAAGATGAGACTGAAACAAGCTATAAACTGCCAGAGTACTTAATGTTGTGTCTACACTAATTATATACATGTAATATCAGACACTTTGGATCAAAGGACGCCTGCAGTCCCAGTGTGATCTACCTCATATGGAAATGAAGACCTGTTCAAAAGCCAGGGTGCTCCACAGAATGGTTCTTTTGTTCATCTGAATTGTCAAACTTTCCATTTAAAACGTTAAGTCTGTTTGATGCTTCTCTCTTATTAAAACTAGCTCCTGTTTTCAGTAAATAACTTGTTACTGATGATGTTAGTCTTTCAATGTTCAGAATCCAGGCAAAAATCCTCCAGAGAATCTAAGGTCAATATCGATGTGTCCAAATAGCGTGTTCCACTCTTCCAAAGCAAATAAGATCTGGGACCCTTGGGATTATCACAGTGTTGTATTTAAACTGTAAAATATGTAGGTACAACCAATGAACAGCGTCAGCAAAACTAAACATAAAATCCCAATCTGACAATGAATAGATGTGCTGAGTTTTATATTACACTGAATACTGAGAATTACTCTTGTAATGCACTATTGGCTTCAAGGTTTATTTTTCTTAAAGTGTGTATTTAAGATCACAGTTATGTAAGCAGAGGCAACGCTCTTACTGGCTGATCACCCAGCCTCTGCATGTTGTTAATCAGTCTTTAAAAATCAGTGTTGAAACATACACATGCATAAATCACATTTGATCAAAGCACAACAATTAGTACTGAGCCACATGGCTGGGGACTAAAAAAAAAAAAACAGTATGAACTAGAAAATTCAGGCATCCTGGTCAAAAGAAACTAAACACTCTTACATTTATAAATTTTTTAGCTTAAAATTTATTATGTCTTACTAATAATAGAACCTAACTTCATAGCCCAATTAAAAATAACAGTGTGATAACAGTCCTTTACTTTTTATACAATGTTTTGTACACGTCAGTTTAATGATACTCAAAAATAGTGTTAAAAGCAGAATCTTGCTATAAACAAAATACAGTGCAAAAAGAAGGCCAATGTATGTTATTAATACAACAAATTGCTAGAGATATTATGGTGAAGGTGAGACGTCTGAGGCAAGGGCATAGTAACACCTACCCTCCATAGTCTACAAGAGATCTGAAAGACCCTTCTTTCTGTGGAATCCTTAAGACTCTGTCCAGCATAATTTTAAAATCACTGCATTTGATTTATCTTCATAACTACCCCAAGAGCCTGTGTTGTCTCAGAGAAAGCTAAGCCTGAGTGATGTATGGAAATTTGCCCTAGTTCTTCTGCCAGAAATACTGAGTTTTCCAAAACCAAAGTGTATGCCTTTTTTTAAGACGCACTTTTTGTCTACAAGAGAAAATAGCAGCTACATGCTAATAAAATAGAGATTACCATAGGAGAGAGTTAATATAGATGATTGTTGAGTGGTGGTCAAACATAATTAATTTGGTGTAATGATTATAGGAATACCTATTTGGACCTGAGAAATGCTGACAATCAAGATCCTATCAGCAACCCTGTAAGATAACAGCCTTCTCTGAATCATTTAAATTAGGGAAAGGTAATTTTTCTGAATTTAAAAATGTTGAGGTTTAAATAAATATAAACATTTTCTAACTTAAGAGTGTAATCTCCATGTGCATGTTCTGGTCCGTTTCACTGGTTTTATGCTCAGTGTGGGCTTTTCTGTTTGTTGCTGGCAAATCTACTCTTTATTGACTAGCGATGTACCCATATAGCTTTTAGTTAATAGCATTTTAAGGCCATCTCTTTGTGAGAAGAAAAAAATCAGTGTCTTTAATCAAATCAGTCACACACTTATACGGAAAATTCAGTGTAAGGGGGAGGATTTTAACTTTATTTCTGTATCCCCCCCAACTCCCCTTTTTTTTCTTTTCTTTTTTTTTTCCAAAGTAGTATGTTGGCTCAAAGAGGAAAAGAAAATGTCAATCTGTTTGGGAAAAAGAAAACCTAAAGACTTAATTATATGCATGATTTAAGGACCTTGAAATCCTGTGAAGAGGGGAAAAGGTTGAGTCTAGAACTCCTGATACATTAATTTTGCCTTGCGGGTGCTTTATAGTAACCACCACCTGTGATGTCATGAGCAAAACTCGCCGGAATATTTAGTTATTTCAACTCTTTGGTTGTAAAGTTGTTGCTAAGTACCAAAAAATTATATTTAGATTACTTATTTTGCAAAATTAAGTTGGTAAAAATTTATTTAGTGGGTTAGAATAAATGAAATTATTCAACACATATTTATAAAAACCCTATTGTACACAGGCACTCTACCAGTTGTTTCAGGAACAAGAGAAAAGATCCCGCTCCCCTAAGTTCCATCGCCTAGTGAGTAGGAACAGATACCCCAACACAATAAATATTAAAAATTATGACTGAAATGTGTTTAAAAACTGATTATCTTTCCATGGAGTTTGTTGTTGCTGTTTGTTTATTTGTTTGTTTTCGTCTTACTTCAAGCAGATTGACAAGCAGAAGAGGCACATGTTTCTGGGAGCCTGGGAAGAGAACCAAGTCTCTGCCTCATAGTCACACTCTCATGAAGAACCCTTAGTAGTGGTCACACCTGAGGGGAGAAAAACTGTATGATACCTGTGGGGAGGTTGGGCCCTAATGTCTCCAAATTTTTCCATGCGTTTACTGTGGTAAAAAAGACACCACTCTTACTATGTGAAAGGGACAAGTGAGGTTGGGAAAAGGAAGTCACATGACATGAGGAATCTCCCTAATCCTCTATGCTAGCTATTACCCCAGGAACTGTCCAGAGCTCTTGTAGCAGGAAACTCCAAATATGATTGAGGTGGAATTTCTTCTCATCACGCAGCAGAATAGATGTTTACGGTCAGAATTAAATTCACATACAGGAAAGCAAATGTGCTGTATCTTTCACACCTGCAACTGAAATGCATATCTATAAAACAGAAACTATTTTTATTGTAAGCCCTATGGAAAAATAAATTCAAGAAATTCAGATAAGCTGATTAAGGAGGGATCTCTATGTGGATGGTGATTAACCTGAGAAATAGGTTCTTGAAAAGTTGCATAGAGCACCCCATTCAGGCAAATATCAGATTTACGGTCCAAAGCTCATCACTTCACCACCCATATAGTGTTTTGTTTCACACAAGTGGTGTGACGGCATTACTTAGCCAGACATTGCCTTTTCTGTATGACGAAAGTAACACTTTGTTCTGAATGCACAGGACCCTTAAGGACTTGCTTCCTGTAAAACTTAATTTTACGTGTCAACTTGACTGGGTTATTGGACACCCAGATAGCTGGTAAAACATTGTTTCTGGGTGTGTCTGTGAGGGCATTTCTGGAAGAGATTAGCATTTGAATCAGGAGACTAAGTAAAGAAGATCTGCCCTTACCAATGTAGGCATCATCCACTTCATTTGGGGGTCCTATATAATAAAAGATAGAGAAAAGGTGAATTCCTTCTGTCTTCTGGTGCAGGGATATTTATCTTTTCCTGCTCTTGGACATCAAAGCTCCAGGTCCTTGGACCTTTAGTCTTTGGGACATATACCAGTGGTCACAGTGATTATCAGGCCTTTGGCCTCAGGCTGAGAACTATACCATTGATTTCTCTGGTTCTCAGGCCTTCAAATTATTAATTACTCCACCAGCATTTTTGGGTCTCCAGCTTGCAGGCTGTAGATGGTGAGGCTTCTTGGCATCCATAGTCAAGTGAGCCAATTCCCATAAGAAATTCCCTTTAATACTTCAGATTATACTACAAGGCTATAGTTACCAAAACAGCATGGTATTGTATAAAAATAGGCACATAGATCAACGGAACACAGTTGAGAAGCCAGAAATAAGACCAAATACAAAGCACACAAAAACATCAAATGGGGAAAGAACACTCTATTCAATAATTGGTGCTGGGAAAACTGGCAAGCCAAATGTGAAAGAATGATACTGGATTCTCATCTCTCACCTTATACAAAAATCAACACAAGATAGAACAAAGACTTTAATCTAAGACCTGAAGCCTTAAAAATTATAGACACTAGCATGAGAATACTTTTTGTAGGTATTGACTTAGGCAAATAATTCATGACTCAGAATCCAAAAGCAACTGCAACAAAACCAAAAATAAATAAATGGAACCTAATTAAACTAAAAAGCTTCTGCACAACAAAATAAATAATCAGCAGAGTAAACAGACTACTCACAGAGTGGGAGAAAATACTTGTAAACTATGCATCCATCAAAGGACTAATATACAGAATCTATAAGAAACTCAAACAAATCAGTAAGAAAAACACAAATAATCCCATCAAAAAGTGGACAAAGGACATGAATAGACAATTCTCAAAAGAAGATATACAAACAGTCATGAAACTTATGAAACAAAAAATGCTCAATATCACTAATTATCAGGAAAATGCAAATTAAAACCAAACCACATTGAGATACCACCTTACTCCTTCAAAAGTGGCCATAATTTAAAAAATGAACAAATAACAGACATTGATGTGGATGTGGTAAAAAGGGAACAATTTACACTGCTGGGCGGAATGTAAACTAGTACAACCACTGAGGAAAACAGTATGGAGATTGCTTAACGAATTAAAAGTAGAGCTGCCATTCAATTCAGCAATCCCACTACTAGGTATCTAACCAAAGGAAAAGAAGTCATTATCTGAAAAAGACTCATGCACACACATGTTTACAGCAGCACAATTCACAATCTCAAAAATATGGAACCAACCTAAATGCTCTTCAACCAATGGGTGGATAAAGAAAATGTGGTTTATATACACCATGAAATACTACTCAACCATAAAATGGAATAAAATAATAGCCTTTGCAGCAACTTGGATAGAGCTGGGGGCCATTATTCTAAGTAAAATAACAGCAATAGAAAACAAAATATTATATGTTCTCACTTAAAAGCAAGAGCTAAGCTATGAGGATGCAAAGGCATAAGAATAATATAATGCACTTTGGGGACTCAAGGGGAAAGGGAGAGAGGGGAGGGATAAATGACTACCTATTGGGTACGGTGTACACTGCTCGGGTGATGGGTGCATCAAAATCTCAGAAATCACTGCTAAATGACTTATCCATGTATCCAAAAACCACCTGTACCCTGAACACTCTTGATAGTTTTTCTTAAATCCCTTTTGTATGTCTATCTCATTCACTCTGCCTCTCTGGGGAAGCCTGAGAGATGTAACCCCCATCTGCCTGTCTATGCTTGTGTATAACCACCCCTCACACTCTGCATCCCATTCGCACTGAGATACTGCTGGGTTCTCAAACACACCATGCTCTTTTCTATTCCAAGCCTTTGCATGCTAAGATTCTCTCAACTTCAGATAGTCTGTGAAATTCTTACACATTCTTTAAGATCGAGAAAGGTCAGCCCCTCTTTAAAGAGTGCCTTGAACTCTCCAAGGTAAACTGTGAAAACTCTACTACCCCATTGTGGGATGGGATCTGTCTTCAAACCCATCTATAATACCAGCATTGATTTGTCTAGATATCTCTATTCTCCTACACCTTCTCTATAAAGCATTTGGGAGAAGGGACAATTTTGTATTAACAGAATCTAGCCTGGAGCCTGGCACGTCTGAAAGTGATTAAATTTAATTGTATCTATTCTTAACAAAGTCAGGAATAATGCCTACAACCCACAGATTCCCTTGACTTTACTCAACTTCTCATAAATGACTCAACTTTGCATCACTATGAGCCTGGTTCTGAGCCCAGGATGGATATTCATTCAACTTTCTCATTGCCTTAAAAACAAGAGATGCTGTCTCCCCTCACAGTTTCTAGAGTTAGACACTTTCTGTTTTCCATGATTGTTGCAAAGACACTGAAATTCTCTTCTTCCTCTTCCTTAGTATGATCCAACCACACCTCCTTTGATATCTCAGTATGTGCTGCACCTTGTAAGGAGTGGATCCCCCTACTGGAATGCTGGAGTCTGCTCACATGGGCCAGCTGTGCACATCGCATCCCACCTCCACATTCACTGATGCTACGTTGGTAATTTAAAGTCTGCTGCAGTGAAGGGTTATAACACCATGGAAATGAGCAGATGCTACAAGTCAGAGAGAGGCAGAGATGAAACATAGAAATGTAAAGATAGAAATAGATATAGAGCTGGAAAGATAGAAGGAGAATGAGATTTAAACTAAGGCTCAAAGATGTTACAAAACTTGCTCAAAGTCACGTAAATATGACAGAGCCATGATTCAACCGCAGATATGTCTATTACCCTAACATCATATGGATTTCCTCTCAACTCTCAGCTAAGCCCTTTAAATTTCCTTTTTCCCAGCCCCCTCACCTGTGAGTCCACAAGCTGCCTTATACTTGCATAATGCTAAATTGCTAGAAGTATGCTCAGAGTCAGGGTTCACTCTCAAATGTTTACTGAAGAAATCACAAAAAGATAGAAGGAAACACCTAGAAAAGCTATTTTGGTGATTTCTTCCCTCTGCCTTCTAGCGAGAGGGTGAGCCATCCATCTCTCAGTAATCATCTGATATATTGTACTACATCAAGCAAGTCTGTACCATGTATTGTTACCTCAGTATGTTGTCCTTTCTTTATGAAGCTGAATGGACTCTAATGTGTGATAGGTGCCAAAAAGAAAAAAAGTGGGAGGTTGTTACTTGCAGACCCAGAATTTGACTATGAATCATACTTGGAACATACAGGTGCATAGAAGCACAAAATGTTCCGGGGTATAATTTAAGTTTCATTTTTATGTGCTTCTGTACAAAAGAGAGTGCATGTATTTGATTGACTGTATTGTATCATTCGTTTATCTCGAAAACTGACCTGAAATACTACCACTTGAGATGTGCCCAAAAGCCCCAACGGCATTCATCAGAAGAATGGCAAAGGAATCTGAGTGCCTGAAACTTTAAGGCTTATAGAAACTTCCCTTTTAAAAGGAAGCTTTTAAACTCTGTGTGTGCTTCTAAATCAAGTAAAACTATGACTTAAGGCAGGTGTCAGCGAAATGTTTTGCACTTTTAAAGATGAGAAGATAGAGACTCTGAGGTAAGTTGATTCCTGATGTCCTTATGAGTCAGTGAAATTATCCAAGAAAACAAATGGATTCCCTCTGTGTTAGTGGAAGCCTCGTCCTATATGGGGAATAAAGATATTATCATTATTGTTCCGAGGGACGGACTTCCACAAAGCAGGATACACATGCAAATTTCTAAGTTTCCAGTACTTTCTTCAAACCTCAAATTTGAACTTTCTCAGCAGCTGCTAAAAAGAGAAATAAACGTTTTCATCTGGGTAAGTTAAATGAAAATTGAAATGTTAAAACATTAGCATAGCTATCTTTCTCTGGGAAGAACATGGTTATTTAGGTCCTTCTTTAACTGGGAGATGGAGATTGTGCCTGTCCAGCTCCTCCAGGAATTGACAGCCTGGCTTTCTACTGCTCCACGGAGACTTATAAAGTGTCTCCATGTATTTTAAATGAGAAAAAATACAAATACTCCGTCAGTAAATCCTTTCTCATTTCTTGTCAATATCCACCCCTCCCATCATCTCGTGTTGACAGGACCGATTTGCAGAAGGAGGGTTTAACATTACAGACACCCTTTCATCAACTTAAAAATTGAGATGAGTCAATATTTACATCATGTTGCTGATCTTTAAAGTACATACCCCGTTTTCTGTTCTAATAAATAGCTGTCACTCTTTCCTCCATCAGAGCTTAGCTGAGAGTGGGTTGGCATGCTCAGTGGTCCCCGTATTCCGGGAACGATCTAATATTTCACATCTCGCATGTGACAGCAGGTCGATTCTTTCTCTCTCTCTTTCATATTGGTTTGCAATGACAGACCTTATAAAACCATTTAGGTCAGCTTAAAGAAGAAAAAAATCCATAAGCATGATGGGTTTATCTGTCTTCAGAAATGCACGGTCTAACATTTAGTGAAAGAACATAGGCAGTATGTTTGTTAGTTATTTTGCCACGCAATTTTCAGAGCATATTTTTTACTAAAACACTAGATGCAACTACTATGTTTCTATTTCTTACCAATGAAAAGAAGTTAATATTAATATTGAACTGGAAAAAGAGGAAAACCTTCCGACCTTTAGCCAGAGAGTTTATAATCATAGCAGTGCAAGATAGCTTGTACAGTACAACATAGCTTGTTCAAGATCCCTTTACTCTGTGAGTGCTCTCACTTAGCCCCTGGATAAATTTAATTGGGGTTTATTCATGGCACAGCTTTTCCAATGGACCCACACTGATCACAGAAGAACTTCCAGATTAGTTTTATGTGTCTTATTGTTCATAGGTTTTGGCTGTTGTTGGTTCTTACTTTCCAAAATCACTGGTATGGTTCAGGAGCACAGAGGTGTCTAGATCAGAAATAAGCTTTCCTTTTGGACCATCTGTCTCTCACACTGCAGAAAAGCCAACTTCAGAAGAGCCTGCTAAGTATGCTTTTTAAAAATTAAGCGAAAAGGACAGGAGAAGAGATGATCTGAGATATTATAGCTATCTTGACATCCTTGAGGGGATGTCTATTTTACAAATGTGGGTTAAGGACTCTGAGATAAAGAGCAAATGAGGGTAAGAACTTTATGCCCAAACTTACACCGCATATCTGGAGACAAAATAAGAAAGTGTGACGCCAAAGCAGATGTCCATTTCCCGTATTTGCCTGCCTTCCTCACGCTATCCAATAAAGATGTGAGCTGTGAGCACCCAATGGAAACATCCAGCAGAGGCAAGAGGGGTCTTTATGTGCAATGCTGTGGTTATGGATTCAGCTGTGTGTGTGTATGTGTGTGTGTGTGCGCGCGCGTGTCTGTGTGTGTGAGAGAGAGAGAGAGAGAAAGAGAGAGAGAGGAGGTGAGAGCCAGGCCTAATTCCAGCTTGATTTGCTCTATTTCAACGATTTGGTGATAATCTGTTGTTTTAAGGAAGCACTCTAATGCAGTAACTAAATCTCATGATATATTTGCATGAACTATTTGAATAAAAGATGCTTAAGTATCATGTGTGATTATTAAGATCAGTTAACAAAAAGCATTTCAGAATCTGCAAGTTCAAACAAGACAAAGCTGAAGAGAGTATGAGTAAAGCTCAGCCTCTGATATCCTCTGAAATTCATCTCTGAACTCAATACCTGCTGAGATTTGAATGAGGGGTGTTCCCTCAAAAACAAATGGTGAAATTTAATCCCCAATGCAACAATATTAAGACCTGTGTCCTTTGGGGTGATTAAGTCATGAGGACTCTTATACAATCATAGGAGGTCGAGGAGAGCACTCTCTTCTCCTCCTCCCTTGTAAGGACACAGCATCTCTCTCCCCTGGAGGATCTGGCAACAAGGCGCCATCTTGGAAGCAGAGAGCAGCCCTCACCAGACACTAATCCTGCGGACGTCTTGATCTTGGACTTCCCAGCCTCGCAGACTATGAGAAGTAAATTTTTATTGTTTACAAATTACCTAGTCTGTGGTATTTTGTTATAGCAGTATAAATGACAAAGACAGTAACGATGTACATCTGTCTTTGAAGTACAATGAAGGAACATTTCCACGTGGCTAATGATTCAGCTTTTACAGTGGATTTGATGTCAGCAGGTATTTTTCAGCTCTACCTGGTTACACATGACACCTTAAGTTACTTCTTATGCTTTATCAATAGCAGTTCCCAAACAACCAAGATGAAAGGAAAATCCTACAAATAGATGAAGAGAAATTTAAAATCCTCAGATGGAAGTGGAACATGTCTAAACTATCAATTATAAAGGGCACATTAGTAATTATGTTGATACACATTCAATAATTCATTATGCTATTGATTGATCAGCAAGCAGGTCAGTTTCAACCCTTGACCCCATAGTTTTCTAGGCGATTTCTCTTGTAAAATAGAACAATGTTCTTTTTCCTGCATGACACCAGGGAGCTGGTGAGAATTGTTTTATAGATCTTTCCTCTGTTAATGGCTGCTTTGTTTTGTTTTAGTTTGGCACAGTGGATTAGCCATTATGTGATGAGTTTTTATTATTATAGTTTCCAAAGTATGAGAGGAAATGAGGTAAATGATTAATAGCAGAGTAACTTAAAGTAAGATGGAATTATATAAAGCCATTGAAAAATAGATGGGAAGTGCAGCCTCCCAAATGGACCTTGGTTCAGCTCCAAGGGTAACAGTCTTATCAAAGGTGTCACAAGGTTTTATTCATGATCCCAAGTACGAGGGCTCTCGGTATTCAATCTTAGCAACTGCACAATACCATGAAGCAACAGGAAGCTTCCCAGCCCTGGCGTGTGATCCATCCTGTCTCAGAGGGAAGCCCTCTTTGCTCCAGGTCTAGCATCATTTTTATACATCAACCCCTCTTTATTTTGACTTTCTGAAGTTGCAGTGTAATTCACTGCTACTTTGGAGATTTTCTTAGAGACCACTCGCATACACTTCAAATGAGCATGGTTTTGTTCTGTTTTATGTTTGTTTGTTTGCTTGCTTTTTAACACTGTTAAAGAGTTTGATGGGTTGATTTTGGTCACAGGACCAGGAGACCTAAATGCTCTTTCTGTTTCAGGTTGCTTTTGCAGCATAAACAGAGGTGATTTCATTTAAAATGCAGCCTGCGCTGACATCAGGATGTTATTGTGCTACTGGGAAGATCAGTTGGCGAATGTGTATGAGTGATTCCAGATGAAAGTGAGGTCACCCAATCAACTTGATAAATAGAGCTCATAGCATAACATCCCACATTCTTACATATCTGAAATTTAAAAATAATAAATAATGCTGAATTATTTTACTCTTAAGAGTACAAGTGAATATTGTCTTCTGTGAAGCATAATGGAGAACCCACACCAGCTCATAGAAGGCAGCCAGCATTTTATAAATACCTCATTTTCTTCACTGGTTCTATCCTTATCATTATGACAACAGTGGATACTATTAGTTTTTAACTAATGGTACTAACTAACAATAATTATGAGGAAAATTGCCAGTGTTCTACACATACATATTTCACTGAATCCCCAAAAGAGTAAGAGGTGGATTTTATAATTACCATCCCTTTTTACAATGCTGATGCTAAAATCTCTGGTCAAGTGCTTTATCAAAGGGGCTCAATTAGGACTTGAATTCCGTATTTTGTTTGATGCTATATTACTTTTAGGAAAGATTTTGAGGAGTGGGGGGTCTCACTAGAAATACATTTCTAAAAGCCTTGAGAGTTTCTTTAGCTGAGAATTCCCAAAGCAGCTTAAAGAATTTTGCAAGAACTGAGTTGCTGATTCTTTTATGTCAATTTGCCACCAAGATGATTTTTTTTTTTCCAGAGGAAAAACCAAAGATAGAACAGTATTTTTCCACTTTGACCTTCCTGCCTGCCTTCACCCCACCCCATTTCATTCATGCTGCTCCTTAGGCAACAAAACAAATGGGACAAAGCTGTATATACTTTCATAAGATAAATTCATCAGGTGAGGGAGAAAGATGATTTAGATTAACCATGTGTTGTGCAGGCAAGTTCAATGGAGAGAGAGATTAAGTAAAAACCTAACAAGGATACAAGCACCACCTTCACCAAGCAGGACACATGGACAAACAAGGACTCCCCAAAAGAACCCAGGGATAGGCGAGCATCCCAGGAATAAAACAGAATATTCAAATCATATTTGTGAAAAAATTACATTTTCTACTACGTTTTCTTATTTTTATATATTAAAAAAATTTCAATGCCCAGTCTCTTCTTATTTTATAAAAAGTTGATAAATATCCTTTTCATCATCTCAACTCTTGTCAGTTCATGGATGGTTTATTCAGTTTTGCCTTTTAGTCTCACTTCATGGTATCCTGCCTGTACTTCTCATAAGAGAAAAACTCCAGCTCAGAATCAGATGCCCTCTAGAGAAAGGCTGGCTTGACTTTGTTGTGTGTCTGCAACAAATGACTTTTTTCAATAAAACCCTCATTGTGGCTTGGTAACTATATGTTACCTTCTTTCTAAAGAGCCCAAGAGGCCACAGAGATCATTTTCAAAGTGAACTATTGAGCATTGCAGTGCTGTGCGTCAGGGGAGCAAGACTTAGATGGTAGGGGAAGAAGGTTTACAAGAGACCAGGGAGAGGAAAGGGAGATCATCAGACAGCTGTCACTCCGTGTCTCTTAAAAACACATTGGTGGTGAGTATGAATGCTTGACAAAGAGGAAATTCAACACTAGAGGGACGACCCATAACTGCTATAACTCAATGCTTCCTGCATTTTTATACAACTTTGTTATTGTACAGGTTGTTAAATTGATACCTTAATTACATGCATTGTGGCCAAGTTATAGCTGTCATGAGAGGCATAAATCTGGTCTTTTTGACATGCTCTCAACCAGATCATTTTGTTAAGGATAGTTGTGGATACAATTTTGATGTCAAAAGGAGATATGCAATACAGAGATTTACTTCACCACTAAATAAGTACAACTGTTCTCTACCCTGCTGCTGATGGATGTGTTTTGTTTAAAGAGTGAAGTATACCCTGATGTCAAATTTTGAAGGAAATTTATGTTGCAGAATTTTAAAATGAAGCTCTCTTTCTTGGCAAATTGAATAGGTAGTTTAAATTTATAGTCACTATTGCAAAGATTGATTCAATTAGGACTTCTGAAAATTCATTAAAATATAGGCTTTGGGGATTTACAAATTATATATCTATTAAATCTATCAAATAAGTAAGGTTTTGGTCTTTGGGGTAAATGGGTCTCTTGTTTTTCTACCAAATGATTGCACGGTTTGATTTTCTTTGTGTTAAACCACAACTGATTTCTTCTATAATTTTATTCTCAGCATCTGTCATCAGTCTTACCTATCATGAATCTCCTTTTATGTACTTCAATTTCAAGCCACTCTTCTTAAACAAGGATGCACACAAAACTATATGCAACTCTTCTTGCCCAATATAGATGGAATATATTTGGTCTTCTGCTAAATTACTTTATGTTACCAAAAAAGAAGCATAAGCTTGTGTGGTACATTTTGCTATTAGTTTGGAGTTTCAAACTTATTCTATAATCCTGGATCTGTCCTGTATGGAAGCAAGAGCTGAAATGGGATAACTCATCAAGAAATAATTTTAAAACTCTTTACTTAAAGAAATACATAGGACACTCTCATTCAGACATAAATGGAAATATCCTAAATAGTTATTTACATAAACCGATCTCTATGCCTTTCATTGGAACTGAAAGCATAACTAGGCATTCTTTACCTGAGCTGTGAAGGTATTAAAATGGAAAACTAAAAGTATTTTTTGGAAGGATAAGCCTTCTGGTTTGTTATGTTGGTGAAGCAACTGAATGACAGGGACTGGGGTGTGAAAGCAACTTTTTGTCAATGTATACTTCTGTTGCACCTACCAATTTTGAATCATATAAATGCTTCATCTAGTTACAAACAAAGTCTTTTAAATTGTTATTGGCAACATTTAAAATACTTTTAGATGTTTAACCTATCTATCTTGGTAGGCATGACTTGCAATTAAATTGCTGGAGGTTTCATGGGAGCACAAGCAGGAAAGAGGGTCTACTTAAATTAGGGAGAGAAAAAAATTAGACTCTGAGCTAAATGGACGCTTAGGGACCATCTGCTACAAATCCTATACCTTTAAACTGAGACTTGGTAGGTTAAGTCACTTTTCCAAGTTCACACTGCTGATAAGTGGCTGAGCTGGTCTTCAAGTCCATGACTATAATTCCAAAGTGTGGGGTCTCTAATGACGAGCTTCATTCTTTGACTCTGAGCAATTAACTTCCGTAGGATTCTATTTTGTTATCTAGAAAATGACAATGGTCACACGTAACTCACTAGGCATTTGTGAGAAACACATGTTAGTAAAGGGAAAATAAGGAGCTGGACACTTAGCAGGGAGCTCTGGCATTGATTACTGGAACTTGCAGCGGTAGTTAAGCAGTGGCAGAAGTGGTTCAGTTATAGTAGAATTTGGGTGAGAAACCATGACTGAAATTCAGGCATTAATGCACAGCTGAATGCCCTTTCCAATAAACCATGTTTTAATTTCCTCAAACAGAATTCATTATTTGTGGAAGATTGTTTGTGTAGTTTGGCAATATGCAATTTGGAGTTACTGTATTTATTAAGAGCTTACATGCAATATTTTCCTCTGCATCATTTGTGGCTGCCTTTTTGAAAAAGAAAATGAAAACAACACACACGCATTTGGATTCAATTTCCATCTCTTCAGATGACTAGCCACATTATCGTCTGTGAGTCATTTTGATCCTACGAACCTTACATTCTTCATCTATAAGAAAGGAATAAGATACTTCTCTACTTAAAGTAAAGGATCATTGTAGGGATTAACATTTTAAAATGAATTTGAACATACCTTTAATCTTAAGGTGCCTTACTTTCTGCTCCAAATGCAAAGGTTTTATCTGGTGAGTTGGTTGGTGGAGAAGCTGAGAATTGGTTTAGAGTCACAAAGATGGGGTTTCCAACACTGCATGCCTCTCCTACAACTCTGGGAAACATCCTTATCTATTCTAAGCCTCAGTGTCCAATATACTTCTTAGGGTTATTTCTGAAATCACAACAGATAGAGTACATAAAATGCCTGGCACACAGTACATTTAAGAAATTGCAGCTATTTTAATTATTTTTAGTAGACCAGAGAAGAAAGAGCCACAGAATCGTTAGTGATATCAGAGTCTTAGCCTCTTAGCTGTATCCAGTGAAGAGTAAAATTACACTTTCACTCATCCCCAGTTTCTCTCCAGTGCTTAAAATTGTTTTCTGAGGCTCAGAAGCATCAATATAGGTAATTCTTAACCATGAAAAATGGAATTTCAAAATTTTTCAAATTTATGACAATAAGCTAGCCAGATTGCTATCATCTGCTTCTCATAATAAAAATCAGAGGGCACCTTGTGCCCACTGGAGGAGGGCATGAGAAGTGTTCTGGTCAGTCTTGTTCCTACGGTGATAGAAGCATTTAAGCAGATGCCCTGGAGGCAGTTAGCTATCACTGTCATGTTGGCTAATAGTGGCAGGGTGACATTGATCCACATGGACGACTTTATTCATGTCTCCAGTCCAAACCCTAATCACTTTGCTGATTCTTCCTCAGTCAAACAGGTAGTGAATGACAGTCATTTAAAATCCCAGACTTTGAAAGTCAGTGTGCTAGAGCTCAAAGAAAGATTGCAGAGGCAAGTCGGAGACTCTCAGCTCATTATGGATTAAGTTGTCAGTTCTTGAGAGTAGCTTTCTTTGTGTGTGTGTGAGTGTGTGCATGTGCATGTGTGTGTATGTATTGTGTGTTCTACATGTGTTTTGAAGTGGCAGGCACAGAGATACTCTCTTAGATACCCCTTCTAGGAAGGACTTGCTACCTAGCGGTAAGCTGTGTGGTCACCAGATAACGTTCAGCTCTCAGTAACTTCAGAATCTGTCTCAGCTGCTGAAAGCTGCCTTACCTAATCTCATATCCTTCCCAGGACAGCGACAGCCCATAGCTGAGCCAGGTGGAGTTAGAAAGTCCTGCCCTAGGGCTGCCCACTGAGCTGTCTGAGGTCACTCAGGCTTTTCCAGGCCTGTACTAGAGTTTAACTTCTCTACTCAATCCTGCTTCCCCTATTTCTTTTGCAGATATTGATCTCCAATCACCATTTTACACCTCAGACTTTCTTGCAGCACCTGGTCCCTGAGAACTAATTCCTGCAACATATAGGATTGAGGATAGCCCAAGATAGCAGATGGAGTTTGGACCTAGCTCACCCACAACTCAGCAGGCAATGGGAAACTCATCATTGACAGCAGGTAGAACACAGTCCCTGGCACAAGGTGGCTTTTGAACTGGTAAAAATTTGACCTGTGATAAATTGAGAGGGTACCTAGTTGGGAGAGAATGTGCAGCTGGACATGAAGTTCTAGGCATTCATATGTATAAGGAAAATAATAGCTATAAAGATATGACATTAGATGGTTATTGCTAAGCAATGTTGCTCTTTACTTAAAAATAATGAAGGGCTGAGGGAGTGAAGTATAAGTAAAAAACAGGTGCAAAACAGAAGTCCTCTCTATTGTGAATAGTGCTGCAATAAACATACGTGTGCATGTGTCTTTATAGCAGCAAGATATTGTGCACATGTACCCTAGAACATAAAGTATAATAATTAAAAAAAAAGTCCTCTCTAGTTGCATACAAAAAAGCCCTGATCTCTTCTAGCAGGGGCATACAGAAGCCGTGTGCCAAACCTAAGGCTTACTATCAAAGTGGCTGAACTTCAAAGGGAGTTCAATGCATGGGTTTGTGACATGTCCAGAAAGGTCATCCCTGACCCCTAATATTAGTTTTTATCATATTTTCTTCTAACACTTTCATACCTCATATTTTATGCTTAATCCTTGGCTCCATCTACAACTTATTTCCATTTATAAGATTAGGTCTATATTTACAGTTTAAAATGTTGAACAAAACTGCTTTAGATTTAAGCCATTTTAAAAATAGCTACTGTGTTTTATTCATTTATTTCCAATAGACAGGACTCAGTTCTCAGTGCATCTTAAATGACTAAATAAATAAATAAACACGCTATACCAGTATTATCTTGGTGGTAGGAAATTTGGGATTTCCACCATTAGGTAAGTAGGATAATAGATTTTAACGAGAAAAATAAAAAATGATTGGGAAAGCTCTAAAGAGTTGTATATGTAATGTGTGATTCAATGAAAGTGTTTAGAAAAAGGGAGGCATATAAGCAAAGATTGCAATCCCTCATATACAGAAGCTTTAAAATTAAACTGTTTTAATCTTTTATATTATTATAAAATTAAACTGTTTTAAAAATTAAACTGTTTTAATCTTTTATATTATATATCTATTTCTATTTTGCTATTTCTCTTTTATATTATCTATTTTTATTTTTCTTTGTTGTTATGAAATAACCAAACTCAGTGAGGAGCTCTCTGAGTGGCTGTACTTCCTGCTTGTATAAAAAGGGAAGATACCCAACCCAGCTTTGCTTCCTGTTGGTTTATTTATTTTACTTATTATAGCTCTGGCTAATTAACAATTAGTGATCATTATTATATTGTTATTGAGTAGTTGAGTAGTGTATTGAGTAGTTTTTATTACGCTAAAGAAAACGTAACAGTTATCCAAGAGAGAAGGTTTTCCGTGATGCCATATTGGAAAAAAAAAAATTAACAAGTCAATCTTTATGTAATTCTGGGTCCATGGAATTAACATTATCGTCAAAATGGCTTTATCAAACAAGCAGAAGTGATCTTCATATGATTATTTCTGGGATCAAACTTCTGTAAAATAAATAATGTATACTATCACAATAAGTTACTGAATGTATTTCAGAAAGGTGACCCATCTGTTGAGATGAGGCTGATTGTGTACTTTCCTGTTATTCTGAGTTCATAAAAGGATACAATTAAATATATTTTATGTATATGTGTATGTATATATGTACATACATAATTCATAGTTACATACTTGCTTATTGTTGATAGATAATTATCCATGGGCATCTACCATTTTAACATATTTTGTGAGCAGAGACACTGAATGCCTTTGTTGCCTTTGCTCTGGCAATTTTTTCTTTTTCTTTTCCTTGTTTTTTTTTTTTTTTTTTTTTTTTTTAGAGACAGGGTCTTGCTCTGTTGCCCAGAGTGCAGGGAGAGGGGCAGAATCATGGCTCACTGAAGCCTCAATCTCCCAGGCTCAAGCGATCTTCCCACCTCAGCCTCCCAAGTAGCTGGGACTATAGGTGTGCGCTATCATGCTCACCTAATTTGATTTTTTGTAGAGACACAGTCTCACTATATTGCCAAGGCTGGTCTCAAACTTCTGGTCTCAAACAATCCTCTCACTTCAGCCTCCCAAAGTTCTGGGAATACAGGTGTGAGTCACCTCCACCTGGTCTTGCTCTGGCAATTTTTTCAGGGAAGTGTATATAGCAAAAAGTATTGAAGATGGAGATATTATCTCCTTTTGGAAAGAGAGAAAGGCATACTTACATCATTATAAAAATTTAGTTCCCTAAGCTCTGGGTTTCTCTGCTGTATGCAACCCACTGAAAATGCCATCTGTTCCACTGCTTGTCACCCTGTCAGAACTGGGGCTTAGGGAGGCAGTGGAAGAAAACGTGGATATTCTGGCTACTGCTTTTGCTTTGACTAATAAAGCCCTTGTTTATTACCCTGGACTTTCATGTCTACTGCTTGCATCTACAAAATTGTGATAGAGTAACTTATTAGCTTGAACATAGGGTAAAATCTCACACTCGTCACCCATTCTTGACAATTATTTATTTAGATACAGAATTCTGAGTAGATGACACATCTTTTACGTGTTATTTTTTAAAAACTAAATTCTTTTCTCATAGGTTCTGAAAAACAATCAAGATAAAATTGATATTTTGTTATGAAGATGGAGAGGCTAGATTTATCTTTTTCACATAAGAGAGGATTTTTCTTCTCTGCTGAGGTCTAAGCAGAGTTACCTAGAGGTTGGGTTAACAGATACCTCTAATGGCAATTTTAGAGCCAATACAAGACACTAAAGTCTTAGGTACTAGATTAGTCAAGGTTTTCTAGAGAAACAGAACCTGTAGGATATATGAATATATGTGTGAATATATAGATATCTGTGTATATGTATATACATACATATATACATATATGATATATCACATATATATTTGATGTACATATACATATACATACACACGTATCTGTATATTCATATGTATATTCATATATCCTACTGGTATAGATAGATAGATAGATAGATAGAGAGAGCTCTATCTATCTTAAGGAATTGGCTCATATGATTATGGAGATTACCAAGTCCAAAATCTGCAAGGTATTTAGGTATTAGGGATCCAAAATCTGCTGGATATTTAGGGATGAGCTGATCTTGCAGTTCAAATCTGAAGATTGTTCGCAGGAAGATTTTCTTCCTGCTCAGGGGAGGTCCCTCTTGTTTTATGAAGTCCATCAAGTGAGTGGATGAGGCCCACACACATTTTGGAGGGAAATCTACTTTACTCAAAGCTCACTGATTTAAATCTTAATTTCATCCAGAAAAGGAAAAAAAAAAAAAAAAACAACTCATCAAAACATTCAGAATAATATTTAACCAAATATTTGGGCACTGTGGCCCACGAATTGAACAATAAAGGTAATAATCACTGGTACCATTGTATACTAAATACACGGCAGTCACTGCAAATTAAAAAAAAAAAAGATTCACTGGTCTAATAATTTTAGAACATATTCTATACGAATTTATCTTCCTTGATACATATGATGCATATTAATATATTAAATGTTCTGAAAAATCTATAGTAAACCGATTAAACTTTCTTAGACTAAAAAGCAAACTTCTCTGATCATATACCACTTTTCTGGGCAACATCTATTAACAATGAATGAGACTAGCATTTGATAAGACACTCTATTAAATACAGTCTTAGTTCATTTGTGTTGGTGTAAGGAATACCCAAGGCTGGGTAATTTATAAAGAAAAGAAGTTTACTTGTCTCGTGGTTCTGCAGGTTGTACAAGAAGCATGGCACCAGCCTCTGTTTCTGGTGAGTGCCTCTGGACACTTACAATACTGGTAGTAAACGAAGGCGAATAGGCATGTAGAGATCACATGGTGAGGGAAGAAGGACGAGAGAGGAGGGAGGTGCCAGGCTCTTTTTAACAACCAGCTCCCACAGAAACTCAAAGAGTCAGAACTCACTCGCTGCCTTCCTAAGAGAGCATTGATCTAGTCATGTGGGATCCGTTTTTCTGACTCAAACACCTCTCAATAGGCCCCACTTCCAACACTGGGGATCGCATTTCAACATGACACTTGGAGGGGATGAATTTTCAAATTATAGCAAATACTTCCATGGAATATGACAGAGATGATATTTTTCAACTCTAAAACCCAAGGTTTTACTCACCTTGATTGTTTTAGAACTTTGCAATGGAAGTTACTGAATATTTACTCATCTATCCAATGTTTAATTATGGCTTGCCTTTATGAGTTTCCTATTTCAATATTAGGAAGTAAAGGTAATTTTTGAAGGGGACTTGCACTGTGTTACACAGTCTTAGCCTAAATATATCTTCTCTGTATGTTTTGCATTTTTCAAGCCTTTTTTAAAAAATGAACATGCACTTTAGACTACCTGCAAATAATATTACTTTTAGAAGCCTAGAGTCTATACCAAAGCTCCACACACGTTTTCTAGAAAAAGCCTGATAGTAAATATTTTAGGCTTTGCTGGCCATGTGTCTCAACTAGTTAACTCTGCCATATATAATACGTAAGTAAATGAATATGGCTGTGTTCCAATAAAATTTTATTTACAAAAAGAGGTGATAGATAGGATTTGGCCCAAAGGCAGTTATTTGCTAATCCTCTATCTAGAATAGTGCTTTAGAGAAATGAGAAAAATAAAGTGAGCTATGAATGGAAAACTATATAATTTTAAATTTTCTAGTAGCTCCATTAAAAAGTAAAAGGAAGCATACAAAATTAATTTTAGTAATATATTTTATTTAATCCAATATATGTTAGCATTTAAGTATGTAATCAATATGTACACTATTAATGTGACACTTTGCAGTCTTTCTTTTCTAAAAATCTTTGATATCCAGTGTGTATTTTATACTTTCACTGTACCTCAAGTAAGAATAACCACATTTCAAGTACTCAACAACCACACATAGCTAGTGACTATTATATTGTACATTATGTCTACATTTCTTACATCTCTGAATGCTATTTTTTTCTAATAAGAAATACTCTTATTACTTTTCTCCTAAGACAGAAGCAAACATTAATAAAAATTTCAAATATTGTAAATAACTTCAACTTTGATCATTCTCATGACTACCAAGATATGTAAGTCATATGTCTAAAAGTATTTTAAATGTTGCCAATAACAATTCAAAGGCTTCATTTATAACTAAATGATTCATACATATGATTCAAAATGTGTAAGTACAACAGAAGTACACAACAAAAAGCTTCTTTCACACCTAGTCCCTGTCATTCAGTTGCCTCACCAGTATAACCAACCAGAAAATGTATTCTTCCAAAAATATTTTTAGTTTTCCATTTTAATAGCTTTATAGCTCTGGTAAAGAACACCTAGTTATGTTTTCCGGCTAGGCGTGGTGGCTCAAGCCAGTAATCCCAACACTTTGAAAGGCCTAGACAGGCATATCATCGAGGTCAGGAATTCAAGACCAGCCTGGCCAATATAGTGAAGCCCCATCTCTACCAAAAATACAACAATTAACTGAGAGTGGTAGTGGCCACCTGTAGTACCAGCTACTTGGGAGGCTGAGGCAGGAGAATCACTTGAACCTGGGAATTTGAGGTTGCAGTGAGCAGAGATCTCACCACTGCACTCCAACCTAGGCAACACAGCAAGACTGTCTCAAAACAAACAAACAAACAAACAAAAAACACCTAGTTATGTTTTCAGTTCCAATGGGAAGCATAGAGACTAGTTTACATAAATAAATATTTAGGATATTCTCATTTATGTCTGCATGAGAATATTCTAAATATTTTTTTAACTAAAGAATTTTAAAACTACTTGATGAGTGTTCACATGTATATTCTTGCTTGCATAAAATATAGCTCCAGGATTACAGAATAAATTTGAAATTGAAAACTAATAGTAATATACACCACACAAGCTTATATTTATTTTTTAACAGTTAAAAGTAATTTAGCAGAACAACAAATACATTCTATGTATATTGGGCAATAGTTGCATATATTCCTGTGTGTATCTTTGTTTAAGAACAGTGGCTTGAATTTGAAGTACATAAGAGGAGATTTGTGATAGGTAAGACTGATGATAAGTGCTGAAAATAAAATTATGAGACAAATTGGTTGTGGTTTAACACAAAGGAAATCAAACCTTGCAATTATTTGGTAGAAAAACAATAAGAGATCCATTTACCCCAAAGACCAAAACCTTACTTATTTAATAGATTTAATAGATACATATTTTTAATTCCCAAAGCTTATGTCTTAATGACTTTTCAAACTATACAAACTATACAACAAATCTTCCACAAGTAATTAATTTTATTTGAGGAAATTAAAACACAGTTTATGGGAAACGGCACGATTTTTCTCCCAAATTATACTATCACTGAACTGCTTCTACTATTGCTTAACTACTATTGCTAACCCAGTAATCAATTGCAGAGTTCCTTGCTAAGCGTTCAGCTCCTTCTTTTTCACATACTAACGTGTTCCCCACAAATGCCTAGTGAGTTAGGTATGATCATTCCCATTTTCTAGATAACAGAATAGAATCCTAAAGGAGTTCATTGGTCGAAGCCAACGAATGAATCTAGTCATTTAAGACTGCGTGTTTTGAAATCATGGTCATGGAGCTGAAGACCGATTCAGCCCCTTAGCAGCTGTGTGAACTTAGAAAAGTGACTTGACTTACCGAGTCTCGGTTGGAAATTGTAGGATTGGTACCAGATGGTCCCTAAGCATCTGATATGGTTTGGCTGTGTTCCCACCCAAATCTCAACTTGAATTGTATCTCCTAGAATCCCCTCGTGCTGTGGGACGGACCCAGGGGTGAGGGGTAATTTAATCTTAGGAGCCGGTCTTTCCCGTGCTATTCTCGTGATAACGATTAAGTCTCACGAGATCTATGGGTTTATCAGGGGTTTCCGCGTTTGCTTCTTCCTCATTTTTTCTCTTGTCTCGGATGTAAGAAGTGCCTTGAGTCTCGCCATGATTCTGAGGCCTCCCCAGCCGTAGGGAACTGTAAGTCCACTTAAACCTCTTTTTGTTCCCAGCTTCGGGTATGTTTTTATGAGCAGCATGAAAACGAACTAAGACAAAATGTATGCAACTCAAAGTCTCTGACTTTTTCGTTTTGGGGGTTTTCTGTTTGTTTTCGTATTTGGAAGACCCTTCCTTCTCCTTGGGCTCCCTTGAAACCTCCAGGAATTTAATCACAACTCACACCACCTGTGGTTGCCTCAAAACTTAGCTTCAATGCCACTAAATTCCGTGTCCCCTAATGGGAATCCCTACCCCTAGAGTTACCCCTAAGGAGCCTAATGGCAATCGTAATTAACCTAACTGTCCGTGAGTACATGGTGGTGGTGTGGAAGTAATAAGGTTTCCTGAGTGAGGGCAGTGGGTGGAATGTTAACTCTCCCACATATTTGGTCGCTGTCTTTCAAGCTCCATCGGCCACCTATATCCATTATTACATATCCTTGAGCCCAACAGCATTTTTGTCACTTTTTTATTAAATCAGCTTTAAGCTTCATTTTCTGTTAAATGTGCTGCAGAAAACCTTGTAAGCAGGTTAAGAAGCCAAAGAAAAGACAGAGAAAGAAAACCCATTTGAGATCATTGATCACTATGTGAATTACTTCCTTTCTGCTTTTGATAAAACAAAATTATTTCAAAACTACAAGACTTAAAATGTCATTTATCTTTTGATTACTAACAGGCAGAGCCTTGAGTTTAGTGAACTTTCGCTGTAAAAATGAATTTTGAGCCATTGTAATCTCTCATCATGAGACGGACTTACATCTATATATTAGAAATAAACAAAAAAGGCCAGGCACGGTGGCTCACGCCTGTAATCCCAGCACTTTGGGAGGCCGAGGCGGGTGGATCACGAAGTCAGGAGATCGAGACCATCCTGGCTAACACGGTGAAACCCCGTCTCTCCTACAAAATACAAAAAATTAGCCGGGCGCCTGTAGTCCCAGCTACTGGGGAGGCTGAGACGGGAGAATGGCGTGAACCCGGGAAGCGGAGCTTGCAGTGAGCCGAGATCGCGCCACTGCACTCCAGCCTAGGCGACAGAGCAAGACTCCATGTCAAAACAAAACAAAACAAAACAAAAAACAACAACAACAACAACAAAAAGAAAAGTATTTCAAAAATATATTGTATTCCAAAATTCTAAAGCAATCTTTCTCGGTATATTGAAAAGGGCTTGAACTTTCAAGTCAGAGTGACGTTTGAGCCTCTAATGCTCAGTGATGTGTGTGACCTTGAGTAAGTTACTCAACCTCTCTGAGCGTTTCCAGTGACATAAAAATAATAATATTTACAATAAATATTTTCATGGAGATTAAATGAGATAAAATTTAAAAAGTGTCTCACACAGAATATCGTACAATGAAGCCCCTAATAATTGCTGGTTTCCTTTATTAAAGAGACAAGTGAAATCTAACTTCTGGTTCCTCTTTCCTAGTGAATGAGAACTGAAGGGTGATATTTATGCTGAAAAGAATAATACTCTTGGCTGAGCTTGAGCAAACTGGGAGCTGTGCTTTCTATCCACTTAGAATTGCCTATGCCAGGAATTACTGGACAGATCCGTTTGACATAAGAACTTTCATACCTGAGCCACTGCCCAGAAATTGTGGCACTACTTCTGGGAAGTTTTGCAAACACTTTGAACTTATTTGCTAAAGTTGCTTTGCATTCTGTACTGCTGGGCCCCTCTGCACATCCATGATTTGGCTGAAGCTGATGCTGGCTGTGCCAGCATATTTTCAACCTGATCAAGGCATGGAGTCCTGAAAATTTCATGAGATTCTGTTTTCATGGGATTTCCAGATTTATATCAAGCTTTACAGATCCCCAAAGTATGCATAATGCAGAAACAAAAATAAGAAAGGGCCTAACAACTCAGACACAACACTTGATATGCTTAATTCATGTTGAATTAGGACTCATTTGGGACTGTGAATTTTTATTTCACCTTTAGTGGAGAAAACCTTTTATCATTTTACAAGATGTGTTTTTCAAATTTAACAATAGTAGAAAGTTTTTAGAAGCTGGAATAATAATACTTGGCAACACTAATAAAGACTTAGAGTTAAGTCCTATATGGATCCAAACTAGGTATGTGTTCTCCTGGATTAAACAATAAATTTGCTTGCTTTTATGCCTTCTTCATGAAGTACTATCCAATGGATCCTCTTTAGTTTCTTAGCAATTATCAGGTATCTTTTGAATGAGGCACAGTTCCTTATTTCCCTTGTCTGTTGTTTTAATGCAGTTGTATACAGTATATTTAACCACCAATAATAATACATTTCACAGTTGCTCTTCATTAGTCACTTCTGGAAGGATTTTTTTCTACTCAACTATTTTGTTATGTAACAACCAATCAATTTTCTCATTTTAAATCAGACATATAAATATTGATCATAGTTTCCGTGCAACATGAGGCATCTAACATGCCACATTGATCTGATTCATTCCAAGCAAAAGGAAAGAAACACAGTGATTTAGCTAACCTAAAGCAACTGTATTGTAGAGAAAGGTTCAGTTTCTGTGGCACTTCTAAAAATCCTGAGAAAAAAACCTGCTTGATTTTCTTTGCTGATTTATGATGAGAGTTTCCAGACTGAGAACCATCATTTTTTTTTTAATTCCATCCGTCTATTCTTTCATTCAGCAAACCATTTTTGAGCATGTATCCTGTACTATATGCCAGATAAAGACACAATATATCCATTATTTTAGGCCTTTGTCAATATAGATCGGGTAAAACTATTGAAAGGGCAATCAATGTAAGGATTCAAAGAAATTGGTTTGATTCTTGTGAAAGTAGAATGTTCTTTGCCTCAGTAAATGCATCTAAAAGTTAATATAAATTGTTGGCATTGATTTCTCCCTACTCTTGCATCCTCGCCTTATGTGGAAAGAAAAAAATCTAAGTTTGTTCACCAGTGTTCTGGGTTTTTTAAATAAATTTAAACCTATGTGAAAATGGATAAAGAGGACTTGTTTGGGTCAGACTAGTCTCACATAGAACCATAAAATGTAGAGACTAGCATGACATAAGAGACATGTCTTCTACTTTACTTGCATTTCTCATGATCACTTTACTCAATTCTCATGGTCAATATGTTGTCCTCTAAAATTCTTCTTATATTAAACAGGAAAGGGGATAAAAAATGGGTTATATGCTATTAGAAGGTTAAAGTGGAAAGATGTTGTTTTTCTAGCAAGTGTTAGAAAGATGGTGAACTCTTTTCCATTGACATTAATTAGTTGATCACATCTGGCCTTGGGGATCTGGGAAACAAGTCTTTAGCATTTGTAATGAGTAGTCAGAATCATCTAGGGGAAGAAAGCCAAGATTTTGAGCCGATAGACCTACATTTAGGTTTCAACTGCATCTATTATTAGCTTCGTAACTGAGCAAGTCATTTAATCACTTTAAGACTAGGAACCCTTATCTATAAGATGGGATGATATAAATATCTATTCTAGTCCCATCTCAGACTCAAAGCATCAGAAGCATTACCACGTGAATAATGACAAACTTTAAGGGTTCACTTAAAGAAGAATAAATAAATTCTCTTTCAAGCGCCCAAGAAAGGGCAAAATGAGTAGAGAGAAGAGAGAAGACTTTTTAAATCAGAGTAAGTAACACTAAGTGCTGAAACAAGTAAATCTTGAAAGCTCAAAACCTTGACACAATATAATTGCAAGTACAACCGAAAGAAATTCTGGAGAGAAATTCTTTGGAATCTTGGAAGGGTGACTCTGCTCAAAGTGGTATTAGTGACCCTTGTAACCATGAAGGTCTGTGATTAATTCTCTGTATTTGGCTAACCAGAGAGCAAAAAGAGAATCTCAATGAGAAAAAAAAAATCTCATTGGGAACTTGGGGCCAGACTTGGAAGTGGTATATAACCACTTTGGCCACTTTCTGCTTTCTAGAATTAATCCTGTAGACACACCAAGATTGTGATTTTCTTCTTTCCATGTGCCTATCAAAAAATGAGAAAAAAATAGTGAATGCATGGCATCCAGTGAATCACAAAAGCATCCTTAAAAGAGAAGACATACTAAAGGTATCCAGAAATATTTCTGAGGACAAATGAGAGATAAAGAATTAAATTTCTAAATTGTAGATCACAGAGCATTGTTCTCATTCTAAGGTCTCTGGATGTCTAGATATTGATAATAACAGCCTCCAGAACCTTCAAGTTATTATCTGAGTAAAACATGTGCTTACTAATTAGAAAGTAAAACAGCATAGGATATCTAAATATCAAATATATAATTAAACAAGGTAATTTAACATCATTTGGAAATTACTGCTTTTATTGTACAGTCAATTGTTTTTGTATTTGATTAATGTAATATTAGAGGGTGACTTATATTTTTCTTATATATAATTTGTTTGGTTGACAAGAAATTTCGAATACAGAATGCTTTGAGGAAAGTACATCCTAAAAGGATTGTAAAGCAATGGTGAATGATCACTCTGTATATAATCACTAGACTGAATGTGTATTGTGAGAAGTCAAATTTGAAATAAGCAAAAGGTCTTTTGTGGGTGGCCCTTCACCAATCCCTCTAGCTATAGTCTTCAAAGATTGATTGAAATTTGTGGGTGCATCTTTAGCATTGACAAAATCAACCATGGCATCAACAGAAACAGTCATGTTCTTAGTGACCATGACTTACACCCTGACTACATGAACCTTTTTCCAAAATCAGCCAAGCAACTGGCCGATTCTGAAAATGGGTGCAGTAGTTTGTTTTCACACTGCTGTAAAGAAATACCAGAGACTGGGTAATTTATAAAGAAAATAAGTTTAATTTACTCACAGTTCTGCATGGTTGACTCCCCAGGAAATTTACAGTCATGACAGAAACTTACAATCATGACGAATGGTGAGGTGAAAGCAAGGCACATCTTCCCATGGTGGAGCAGGGGAGAGAGACAAGTGCAAGGCAAAGTGCCACTCACTTTTAAACCACCAGATCTCGTGAGAACTCACTGCCTATCACAAGAATAGCAAGAGGGAAATTCGTCCCCAAGATCCAATCACTTCCACCAGGCCCCTCCCCTGATATGTGGGGATTATCGCTTTACATGAGAATTGAGTGGGAACACAGAGCCAAACCATATCAATGAGGCTCTGCAGTTACTCCCCAGTCCTGTTCAGTCATGTCCATATAAAGGTATGGGCATGATAAACTCAAAGTTTTCATTTTATATTTTAAAAAAACAGAAGTTAAAACAAGAAACATGCTTTCTATTTAAAATTTAAAAAATGATTTTTGGTGTTCCAGCCCAAATTTTTCATACTACATTAAATGTATAAGCCTCAGGAAGTTGTTCATCACTTATTGGCCCACATCATATCTAAATTCTAGACTGAGACAAGTTATGGTTTGTATCACTGTTTCAGAAATATGAGTGAATAAGAAAAGAAAAATAACTCAAGGAACAGAACAAAAAGAAAGAGGACTCAAAAAGGTCTCTGTGTGTGCGAGTGTGTGTGTGTGCAATTATCATAATGCAGGTTTATTTTACTTTTGCTCTTTAAAGACAGGTTCACTCTTTATTTAGTAAAGTAGACCAAATGTGTCCATGTTAGCATCTCTTTTACTTTGGAAACGGAAGTGGGTCAGAAGCTCCCTGTTAGGCAGAAGTTGAAAATCTGTAGCTCTATGACCATTAGATGAACGTTTTATTTGCCCACATTCAAATTAGTTGCCAAAAATAAAACTAAGAAGATTGCACAGGAAAAAAAATCTGCATTGTGCACTTTTTTTTTTTTTTTTTTGAGATGGAGTCGCCCAGGATAGAGTGCAGTGGCGCAATCTCGGCTCACTGCAACCTCTGCCTCCCGGGTTCAAGCGATTCTCCTGCCTCAGCCCCCCAAATAGCTGGGACTACAGGCACACACCACCACACCCAGCTGATTTTTGTATTTTTAGGAGAGATGGGGGTTTCACCATATTGGCCAGGCTGGTCTTGAACTCCTGACCTCATGATCCACCCTCCTCGGCCTCCCAAAGTGTTGGGATCACAGGCATGAGCCACCACACCCAGCTGCATTGCCCACTTCTTTTGAAAGATGATCTAAGATTGAGTCAACATTTCTGGAACTGAGTGGCAGGAGAAATTCTTACTAGGGATGTATACCCTGCAGTTCACCAGAGGCTCCAGCACTCCTCAGTGCTTTACCTAACATCATCAAGCACTATCACCTTCCTGCTCTTAGCTACTGATGTGCCACAATCTTGGTGCCTAGAGGCTTCTGAGTTTGTGATCCCTGTCCAAAACACTTTACCTTCCATCTCTGTGACTTTATACAAATGAATTCTACTCTTAGTGTTCCCATCTGACAAATGCATGTGACTAGCTCTATTTTATAGCATTGTTTCTTCGATTACATGACATCATATGTGAAGGGCCTTGTGCAGATTCTGGTGCATATGATGCATAAGTAAACCCTGTACCCATTCCAAAATTTCAGTAAATATGGAAGAATTAAGCTGCTGCAATTTTCATAGTGCTTAGCAACATTTTAACAGTGACTCTGTTCTAATTGACTGTAGATTATCCGTCAGATTTATATAGCTAAAAAATTAATTATAATAACAATAGCCAACATTTATCAAGTACATGTAGCGTGCCAGAAACTTTGTTTAAACACAGAAACATTTTTAAATGTTAAATCATGTGCCTGTTTTTATGTGTCTTAGAAAAATATATGTAATACATCCCCTCTATGATTTCCCTGATATTCTTGCATTGATAAAAACAGAGCAGAGTTGAGTAAGGAGGTAGATGAGATCACTGAGTTCATTTAAAGTCTATCTGTGTTAGTCCATTTTCACACTGCTAAAAAGAACTGAGATTGGGTAATTTATAAAGAAAGGAGGCTTAATTGACTCACAGTTCTACATGGCTGATGAGGCCTCAGGAAACTTACAATCATGGTGGAAGACAAAGGAGGAACAAGGACCTTCTTCACAAAGCAGCAGGAAAGAGAGCCAGGGGAGGGGGCAAGTGTCACACTTTTAAGCCATCAGATCTCATGAGAACTCACTAACATGAGGACAGCATGGAGGATACATGGGGATTGCAATTAGATGTGAGATTTGGGTAAAGACACAGAGCCAAACCATATCACTACCTAAATAAAAAGTCACATAAATAAATATGTGACAGATCTCCTCTTGGATATAACAAAACTATGATGATTATTATCTAATAAATAATCATTCCGAAATACCAACTTAGGAGGTTGATACCTAACCAGCTCCAATTCTTAGCCTCAACAAATGCTAGCACAAAGAGGTGTCTCATATCCAATACTTGTGCACTAATGGCCAAACTGTCATGGTTTCAGCTTCTCCCTTGTAAGCATATTTCTCCTGTGGCCTTTCTTTGGTCAGTGCTGCTTTACAGTGAGAATGTTACCTGTTTCTTCCAGGAGACTGCACACCTGTTTCTGCCAGAAGACAGGTGGCTTTAGAAGGCAAATGGGTCTTGTTCCTATGAAATTTTGTTAAATAATGAATCATGCAAAACAAAATCCTTTATGGCTCATGAAGCCAGGCTAATAAGGCAGATGTCCTCTAAACAGTTCCTTGGGGCCTAAAATGCAAATATTAATGTGCTGATGATCACTGAACCCTAGTTTTAGTAACTGGTTTTATCTTCATTATCTCCTATTATTCTCTGTGAAAAAAAAAATCCATTCTCAGCTAATGATGGATAGAATACAACTGATATCAAAGGTTTATTTGGCCTCACTATCAATAAATGGAATAAAATCTCTCTTAAGTGGTAATGATACTCCAGAAAGGGCAACAGATAATAAGACCATGGCAATAGAACATTCGGTGATGATTCCTTCACATGAAAACTTATTATCATTGCTAATTGGTCATTGCTACCTGTTATTTTAGGCATATTTGATATGTTTTCTTATAAATGTAACAGCTGTAAGTCATTTACTTCAAGAGAACATCTTTGTTGGCAGTACACATGATTAAACTATGCAATAGGGCACCATCATTCAGCTTAAACAATACTAAAGAATGTTATTCTGCCAAGTGATCTAATTAAAAGGTATCCATGTTTCTACTCAATGACACTAAATCCAAAAACAAGTTTTGACTATGAGAATATCAACTTTTTGCCAATCTCATTCCTGATTATTTTCATTTTGCTTTTGTTTTCCCTCAATTTTCTAGTGTGTTCTTGAATTACGTTCTGGTAAAGCTATGATATTTATGTATGAATTAATAATAATACTTCTAATCATAAATAACTTGTCCATATAATAAAAACACTAGTAGGAAAGAGTAATTGGAAGTAGCAATGGAAGGGTTAGACTCTGGCAATGGTGTGTAAGTTTGCTGCCATCTATAGGCTGGCAATAAAGTTCAAGGCCAAAAGGAACCTTGACCAGATTTACCCACATTGTTAATATAAGAATCATATGTTTCCTGGCAATTAAGAATTCTAGGATTTTCAGGAGAATGGGTAGTCAACATGATTTTGCTTAATTTCTCTCTATGTAATAGTTGAAATTTTTGTGAAGACTTGGGTGGAATTTGCATGTTTAAAGTAATATTAGAATAGGCCATTCTTTTAACAAAATATATTTTCTTTCATTTGATGATCATTAATTTTTTTTTTTTTAAGCAGGAATGGAAATGAAGTATTAGGACACATTTATGCTTTTCACTTGAGATACATTTGGAAGTGATACATAATTTACTATTTGCCATTTCATATTCTCTAGCCAGTAATGAAACTGTCTTCTTTACCTTTATATACCATTGTTTCTTCCAAAAATCTGAGTCATGCCTAGTACCTACAACCCCTAAATAAGATGAATTTTTAAAACACTGTTTTGAAACCATGTACATGTATTTATTCACAGATTTTTCTTTCTGGCATAAATATCCAAGCCTCTGTGAATTCAGGTTTTGACAAGAGCGCTGACCTATACGTGGTTTTGCAAAACATTCATCCTTTATCATTCTTCTGCCTCTGGACTTAAGAGCTGGTATGGGGCCCTGTGCAGAGCTCCCCAGAGGCAATGCCTGTGGAAAAGAAGACCAACCTGGTTATGGCTCAGACAGCATTTCTTCAAATATTCAAAATGCAATGTACTTGGACACTGCGGTGCTACAGGTCTTGCTAGAGGCTTGCTGAGGGGCCTAGCAGCCGTTGCCACCACAGGTGGCTTCCAAAGACATATCGGAGAAAGAACACAAATCAGTTGCTAATCATTCGGTTTCACTTCTGCTGTTAACACATATCTGAAAGTCTCTCCCAGCCTTGTTTCCCTGCCCTGGATTGGAAATGCAGATGTTCAAGACTTACCTCCTTAGCTAGATTGTCAACCACTACTTAAGAATAGAGGCTTTGTGCCTCTCATAATCAGACCTGCAATGTTTTGCATTTATTAGAATCAATTAAGTAGTTACCAAATAACTGAAAAGATTAAGAAGCTAAAAACAATCCCAGCACTTTGGGAGGCCGAGACGGGCGGATCACGAGGTCAGGAGATCGAGACCCTCCTGGCTAACAATCTAGCCGGGCGAGGTGGCGGGCGCCTGTAGTCTCCCAGCTACTCCGGAGGCTGAGGCAGGAAAATGGCGTGAACCCGGGAGGCGGAGCTTGCAGTGAGCTGAGATCTGGCCACTGCACTCCAGCCTGGGCGACAGAGCGTAACTCCGTCTCAAAAACAAAAACAAAAGCTAAAAACTACTGCTGTGAATTAAAATGTGAAACATGCAGGTTTAGCCCTAGTAAAGAACTAGAGATGGAGTCTCTCGACCCATTTCCCCCAGCCTATGCAAAAGTTAAAAACAAAAAAAACAAAAAAAAACATTCGAATTCTTGCCAGTTAAAAGGCTATGATCCGGCCGGGCGCGGTGGCTCACACCTGTAATCCCAGCACTTTGGGAGGCTGAGGTGGGTGGATCATGAGGTCAGGCATTTGAGACCAGCCTGGCAAACATAGTGAAACCTCGTCTCTACTAAAAACACAAAAAATTAGCCAGGCGTGGTGGCAGGCGCCTATAATCCCAGCCAGCTGGGAGGCTGAACCGCTTGATCCTGGGCGGAGGTTGCAGTGAGACGAGATCTCGTCACTGCACTCCAGCCCGGGCGACAGTGTGAGACTGTCTCAAAAAAAAAAAAAAAAACAAAGGCTGTATCTGCCCAACCCTTCTCCTTTGCCTCTGAGTTTTTCCCTCAGACTCTTAGACCTGTCCTACATCTATGTAACTATAGTAATCATGACTGACATTAATTGAAAGTTTCTTTATGTTCCTAAAACTGTACTAGTTCTCAAAACACTAGAAGGAACATCTTAGAGTATGCTTTATTCCATCTAATTCAGTCTGCACAAAACCCACAGTGTGAGCATTGACTGAATCCCATATTCAAGTTGTGCCTTTGACTCTGTGCCTAATTTGCACCTACATGATTCTGCTGTAGAAAGATCACTGGCCCAGAAGTCAGAGGATATAAGCCTAGTCCCAGTTCTTCCAATTATGAAATATGGAGTTAGTAAGACACTTAACTTCACTAAGCCTCAGTTTCCCTGTATATATAAAAGTCCTAATGCTTTTTAAAAATATTCTTTGTTTTGCAGATTCTGTAATACTATTAAATAATTTATTTGAAAGCTCTTGACATTTTGATACAATTATTTCATGTTGATATGGCATTTGTACTTTATTAGTCTTATTTAATAATTACTATTATCATATATAGAGAGAATATTAGATTTGTTGGCTTGTTTGTTTTTAATCACTTATACCTTAAAACTTTTTAAAGAACAAAAAAAAGGGTACAAATAAAGTAATCAAATGATTTCAATTTTTTAGGAAAATAGATCTATATTAAATGAAGTCAAAAGTTTAAAGAGTAAAAAGAGATGTAAAGTATCTTTTAAATTTACTCACCTGGTAAGAAAAAAATAGAGAACAATGCAAATCAGTTACTGCAGTTAATTACTGAAAGGTTGAATTACCAAAAAAAATATGCTGATGTTAATTTGGAAGTTGAAAGTTGTCTACTAACACAGAATGATGGAAGTGACATTAATATTGGGTTTGAACTATTCGGATAATTTCTTCAATTTTTCACCTTATTTTGCCTTTAAAAATCACACTGTACTCCATAAATAAGTACAACTATTATGTGTCAATTAAAATCAAAATAAAACCTAAAAAAAAAAAACCTCTTTGAATCATCAAGTGTAGCTATTCAGTAATGATAGGAAAAAAGATTTTTTTTTAATGTGCCAATGTATGTGAAGCAGTGTATGAACTATAAGCTCCTATGTAAATACATATAGATCGATAGTTATTGCTACCAGATTAATACTGGAAATCAATGGGGTGATGGGTGTTACAGGCAGATCACCCTCACAACACGATTACACTCACCCTCCCGGGGCTCTCTGACCACCCAGTTTCCAAGAGTCTTCCTTGATTGAATTAGCCCAGGTCTCAGTACTTTCTGCTTTTTTGGACCTCAGCTGTATTGTCTTTAATATTCCCTGATTTGTTTCAGATATTCCTGTTTTCTCTGACTTGCTTATTGAGGTCTTATTGAGGTCAAGGAGGGGTTTTTTTTTTTTTTTTTTTTTTTTTGGCTTGATTTTTCCCTAAGAAAGCACTTCTACTATACCACATATTCACCATACCTAATGAAGGACCATTGCAAGATAGAGATAAACATCTGAGAACAGCCTTACAAGGAATCTGTTTTCTATTATCAAATCCCTGCCATGCACCACTTTAAAATCATCTCACCTCACCTGTGACTCCAGCTATGGCTGCAGGAACTAGTTTCCTGCTGGTTTCCAGTGGATCCTCTTCTAGCAGGTACAGCCTTTTCCTGAGGTTAACGAAGTAGCTCGTCCTTCCTTCCTGGGGTGGTGGGGAAGGGATCTTCTTGTCTTATACCTTAGCAGCTAAAATGTGTGTGTATGTGTGTGTTTAGGGTGGAGTCAATGCCTGTGGAGTCATTTTTAATCAACATGGTGAGAGCAAGCGGGCATTTCCCCTTTCATTCTCATGGAACTATCTGAGCTGTATTTCTTAAGCCTTTTCAGAAAGTCCAAGCAGCACTGGGCCTTAGTAACCCCTGGGTATAGCCTCATAGATGGATGACACCTTTCTTTCACCTTTATTCTTCTCTGTTTTACTCCACTATTCTCTATTTCTGTGCACTGGGATAATATTACCAACTAAACTACTGAAATATAAGCAACGATATCAGGAAATCCTGGTTAAGAAACCATCCGTAAGACTTGAGCAAGAGTTTGGCATCTGAATGGCTTCAACCTTAATGCAGTAAATTGACCTTTCTTTTTCTCTGCTCCATGCCTTTAAATTCTAATGCTGAGTCTCTATTATATTATGGCATAAATATATGTTCAGGGAAATAAAGATAAGGTTTAAATATATATAAACAGGCCATCCACGGTGGCTCACTCCTGTAATCCCAGCACTTTGGGAGGCTGAGGCCAGGAGTTTGTGACCAGCCTGGGTAATATAGTGAGACTTCATATCTACAAAAAAATAAAAGATTAGTTGGACGTGGTGGTGCGCACCTAAAATCCCAGCTACTTGGAGGCTAAGGCAGGAGGATCACTTGAACCCAGGAGGCGGAGTTTGCAGTGAGCCGAGATTGTGCCACATTCCCTCCAGCCTGGGCGACACAGCAAGACTGTGTCTCAAAACAACCAACCAACCAACCAAACAAACAAAAAACAAACAAACAAAAGACACATATAAACAGGTTAGGCACTGTTTTCCATCTGAGCTTGTGCTAAGTCAAATAGTCATGAACCTAAAAAGTCACTGAGTTTAGACAATCAAATGGCACCCCAGTTAAGTGACTCCTGACCCACTGAGATAGGATAAAATGATGGCATCTCACTTCTGTGGGAAAGCAGCCTTCTTCCTGTAGCCTCTGCAGGAACTGGAAAAGTAAGCTGTTAACTAAATAGATTACACATATTTTCGTATGTTTATTCCATTTTACCAAATGATCTGTCTCCCAGAAAATAAAGACACTCAGTGCCTACTATGGAACAAACTACATGAGGATTATGTTAGAATGAACCAAAACTCTTAGTTCAAGTACCCCATTCAAGTACCCTGTCTGTGCTGCTTCCTGAAGAGAGGTGCCCAATGTCCTCTGCAGTCTAAGAGCTGCTCCCCAATGTAAGTTATAATCATAACTAAAAAAATTAATAAAAATAATGACCAGAATTTATTGTGCCAACAGCTTAGAATTTAAAGAGTTAGGAAACAGTTAAGCTGGCTAGCATTCACTCCCTCTACTACCACCACCACCAATGAGAACATAAGACACTGCTTCCCAGAAACCATGAGCATCTCCCCAAAGTCACCAAGATGGGAAGTGATGGGTCAGGATTTGAACCTGAGTATTTTTTATTTTAATGCACTAAATTCAACTGTATAGCAGACATCCTGTAAGAAGTGGGAAAATAATTTATTTCTTTCCTTAATACTCTTTATACTAATCTCTGGACAATTGAAAAGGAAACAAGAGAAAGCCTAAAAGGCATCTCACGCAAAGCTAGTCAGTCTCCCAAACCATCAGATACCATATTTGCACCAACCCACCTTAAGTTTTTCAAGTCCTAGAAGTCAGGAATTGGATAAGCCCTCCTTGTTATTGAGTAATCATTGGGGAACACGGATGGAGTTCCGTGATGCCCTCTAATCACTGTTCCTTCTCTTGCATGGTGATACTTTATTTGCCAAAAAGTTTCTTCATCCCTTTCGGGGTGGAGTTCTGGTAGGACTGGCTCTGACTGGTTAGTAGGCCAGGCAATCTCTTTGGATCATCCCAACCCGGGCTCCGTTTGAAGCTCAGCTAGCCCCTGAAACTCCCATGCAGGCCCGCAGGCAGTGGCATCCTCCCCAGCGTGTTGTGTTGATAATTAGAAGGAAAGAGTGGACCGAGCTTGAGTCACAGTGTGTGGTCAACCCAGCCATATTTTAGACAAAAGTGTAAATAGCTCAGTAGCCAGAAAGCTAACAAATCTCTGCCTTCGCACTCACCCCAACTTTTGCTCTGACCATAAAGAAAAAATGTCATGTTTTATATCAGTTGTTTGCCAACTTTATATACTATACATAAGACACATCATTGATGTTTATTTAAAATGAAGTTTCTCAAGCCATATACTGAGTGACTTTTATTTATAACATCTAGAATAGAAATCCTAGAGATTTGCATATTAAAAATATGATTTTGAGCTGGGTGCAGGGGTGTGCACTTGTAGTGCCAGCTATTTCAGCAGCTCAAGTGGGAGGATCACTTGAGAGCAAGAGTTCCAGTTCTGCCTAAACAACATAGGAAAACCCATCGCTAAACAAATTTTAAAAAGGACCGAGCACGGTGGTTCATGCTTATAATCCCAGCACTTTGGAGGGCCAAGTTGGGCAGATCACGAGGTCAAGAGATCTAGACCATCGTGGCCAACATGGTGAAACCCCGTCTCTACTAAAAATACAAAAATTAGCCGGGCATGGTGCTGCGTGCCTGTAGTCCCAGCTACTTGAGAGGCTGAGGCAGGAGAATGTCTTCAACCTGGGAGGCGGAGATTGCAGTGAGCCAAGATTGTGCCATTGTACTCCAGCCTGGGCAACAAGGGCAAAACTCTGTCTCAAAAAAAAAGGAAAAATACACACATAGATAGATAGATAGATAGATAGATAGATAGATAGATAGATAGATAGATAGATAGATAGATAGATAGAGCGAGTTCCAGAAACAGTAAATATGGCACAAATGTTCATTAGAGGTGGCTGTGATAGCATTTGGCAATGATATCTTCTCTCTTTCTTACATGGCTAGCTGGTACAATGCTATTTACCCAGAAATTTAACAATATTCTCCTCAAGAAAGTATGTTAGAAAATTTTGTAACGGGCCGGGCGCGGTGGCTCAAGCCTGTAATCCCAGCACTTTGGGAGGCCGAGACGGGCGGATCACGAGGTCAGGAGATCGAGACCATCCTGGCTAATATGGTGAAACTCCGTCTCTACTAAAAAATACAAAAAACTAGCCGGGCGAGGCGGCGGGCGCCTGTAGTCCCAGCTACTCGGGAGGCTGAGGCAGGAGAATGGCGTAAACCCGGGAGGCGGAGCTTGCAGTGAGCTGAGATCCGGCCACTGCACTCCAGCCTGGGCGACAGAGCGAGACTCCGTCTCAAAAAAAAAAAAAAGAAAATTTTGTAACACACATAAAAGCAACAGAGTCCAAATGCCAGAGAAATTATGATTATATGATGAATTAAATGGTGAATGTCTTTTATGGGAGCTGAGAGAAGATTAAGATTCACGAGTTCTAGAATATTTTTCTGAAGTATTCATGGAAGAGCCCTGAGGGTGGCGGGCCACTTTTAAAATTCCAAGTGAATGTAGGTGGGGCTGCTCAATACTGTAGCAACTTATGGAAGGGATGAATTGAAAACCTATAAAATTTGTGGGAATTTTCTTGGAATATACCACAGATTTTCCCCTTAATCCCTTTCTGATCACTTCAGCTTTTATTCGGTGATTCAGGAAGGATACACACACACACACACACACACACACACACAGAGATATAGTGATGTGATCAATAGGACAGATGCTGGTAAGAAATTAATAGTGGTGCAAAAAGACTGGAAAATGGGCTGAGTTTTATGAAATGAGTGCAAATTCCTACTCTTGGGACCAAGAAACTTTATTGAAATTTGTGTGCCCTTTCTATTTACTTTTATAAGAATTTTTAGCCAGTAAGGCTTTTACTTCTTAACAATGAATGGTTCATGAAAAGTAAAATTAACCATGCATGCAGACTCTAATTTGTGAGCCTTGCTTTGGAACTAAAACCTTAATTAATTTAAATAATTTGTTACCCAAAAACATAAATCACTGGGTCCAAAACTGATTAAGCATTAGAAACCCACGTCTTAAAAATGACAGAGAAGAACAATGGTCATTCCTTGGTTTTGGCCATCCACCATGTGCAAGAAAACCTATTTGTCTCTTTTAAGTAGATAAATACATGTAATCATGACTCATATTTCCTAATATATTTATTGTATTTTTGAACCAATTAATATCACTATTAGGTTGAGTTATTATAGCTGCCATTTTTAAAAATGCACCAAAATTCCAGTGGGTTTAGCCCAATGGAGGTTTATTTCTCTCTTATGTAATACACTGTGTTCTTGGTTAATGGGAGCTGACTTCCAGGTAATACTTCACGTATGCAAGTTCTTTCCATTCTGTGCTTTTTTTCTCTGTCTTCTGGGACCTCAGTGTTCTTTGCATCCTCCTAGGAGAAGGACAAGCGATACAGTGGAGGCATACCTGGTTCACAAATACTTTAGCCCAGAAATGATACTCATTAAGCCCTTTCGCGTTCCATTGATAAGAACTCAGCACTTGGACTCACCTCAATGCAAGGCAGGCTGGAAAACATTGTTAATAGCGTGACCACTTTTCAGTGAAAGCTCTGAAACAGGAGCACAAATTTGAATGTGCAACTAACTGTCTCTGTCACCAATCTTAAGTTCATACTTCAGCCAAGATGGTACATTTTGATCCCAGTGATTCATATCCCATAAGAATAAAAAAAAAAAAAAAAAGGAAGAAAATGTGAAAAATGCAAATTCTAATCATTTTAGGACTGAAAAGCTATTTTCATCTGTGCAATAATTTGAATTTACACAGAGGGTCTTGTCCTTTCAGATGACAAGCAATTTCTTGCCTTCCCAAATACAACTTCTCTTGAATAATAAATAGATACTAGGGGTTAATAGTTGCATAAGAGCAGAGTACTTGGAAAAATTTGTTGCCATGACAATGTAATTCACATTAGTAATAACTTTTATGGTATTTCCTTTTTAAACAGGTGAAATTTAAGAAAAGTTTAAAATAACCTCTAAAGTAACAGAAAACTAGGAGACTTTTATTAGTCATAGTCATATTTCTACCACTTGAGAAGAATTAGAAATAAAGAAAAATTCCCTGTTGTCAGCTTAGATGCACATTGATTTTAAATGAATTATTCTGCTTTTAAATTAACCCTGGGCAATATCCTGAAACATGTATGTGGAATACATGTTCATGTTTTAGTCATTCTTTATGCATCAGATATTCTGTGTGCATATTTTGTGTGTCCTTTTGAATCAGGAAGGGAGAAGTACAATAAATAGCAATGAATACAGTGGTCAGAACACTGAAAGTGTGTACAGTTTAATCCAGGTCATTGGGGGAAGTGCTACTAATTTCAGATGAATTAACTTAATAAAATATTCCTATCTATACTGGTTCCTAAGTACTAAATTCCACTATTCCTTTCCTAACTTGTGACTCTAGACTGCTAGGGAAATTACAATTTTTACTACTTACCATAAAAAAAAAAAAAAAATCCTAACAGTATATTAATGCTCCAAGACCATGAAATTTCATTTCATTTCCTCATCCACATTTGACCTACATCTTCCTTCTCTACAGGATATTAAAATCCCTATCTTTTTTTTTTTTTTTTTTTTTTAATTCAAAGGCCCAGGAAGAAAGAATAGACTATACCCCTCACTACACCCTTCTCATTTCCAATTCTGCTATCTTTACTATGTGGAGCTGTTAGAGAAAACTTATGTGATAGAACACCAATCTCTGAACTTTGTAGAATACTAGCCCCTCACAATGGTAATAGGTAGAATATTTTTCAAAATAAGTTTTCTTTCCAAATGTTTAGGAAATAGTTTCGGCAAAGTTCAATAGTTTCATTCCTCTCTCTCTCTCTCTTTCTCTCTCTCTCTCTCTCTCTCTCTCCCCCTCTCCCTCTCTCCCTCTATCTCTCTGCCCCCCTCTCTTTTTTCCTTAGCAGCAACACTGGCAATTACCAATATGACTTCTATGGAATATATAGGGATTTCCCAAGCATATTTGTAATGGAACCTTCTCCCAAGATATCTTACGATAATAATATTCCGCTGACTGTTCTCTGGGAAATGGTAAATAAAATTCTCACACAGGCTCCCAAGTACCCCTTTAACTTGTAACCCCTAGCAGCTCCTTAAGACTTTTGTATTACCAAATATTAGTCCTATTTTTAATAGTAAGCTGTTCCTTACCTCACTCCCTTTTATCTATGACTCCAATATTAATTTCACAACTTCTTTCATAAAAATCATTACACTAAAACAAACTTTGCCACACACAGGAAACAACTTGTGCTAGGGGAGGACAGCAGAAAAGATGCCCCTTATTCCCACTCAGCTTTGTGTTTCAATATGGATCCTTGTAGGACAAGAAACTATTCTTCTATGAGTACTTGCACAGCAGTAAGGCTATGGACTTCCCCGTTATTTCAGTCCATCAAATAATAGGAAAGAATGCACACACATTCCAAATACAAAATGGTCCTTCCAGGAACCTTTGATTTTAACATGTTAGATAATTTTGGACTTACAGGAGAGTTTCAAAAATAGTGTAGGGAATTCCTGTTGTCCTTCACTCAGCTGGCTTTCTTTAGGTAAACATCTTATAGAACCGTAAAATTTTTATCAAAACGAAGAAATTAACTTGGGACAATACTGTTTACTAATGTACAGAGCTCATTTGGATTTCACTGATTTTTTTTCACGAATATCCTTGTTCTCTTCCCAGAGAACATTCCAATCATTCCATTCCTGACATTGTCGTTGTGTCTGCTGTAATCTGTGACAGGTCCTCAGGCTGTCCTTGTCTTTCATAACCCATATACTTTGGAGAGAACTGATCAGTCATTTTGTAAAATTCCTCTCAATTTGAGTTTTTCTGGTGTTTTCTCATTATTTGATTGAGGATGCAGTATTGATATGTATTATCAATTTTGTTAAACTTGATTACTTGGTTAAAATGGTCTCTGCTATGATTCTTCACTGTAAATTTACTCAGTGTCCTTTGTAATTACTAAATATTTTGAAGAAGGTATTTGGATACTATGCAAATATTCTTGTTTCTATTTAAATTTTTGCCCACTCATTTTAGCATCCATTGGTGGTTCTTGTCTATGGAAATGATGACTGTGGTATTCTAATGGTGATTTTCTAATTCCTTAAATCCTTCTATAGTTATTAATTGAAATTCTCCTTTAAGAAAGAGTTCTTGCTTCTCCTTCATTTATTTATTTAGTTACTCATTTGTATCAATATGAATTCATGCCTATTTAATTCTTTGTGTTATAATCCAATATAGTTATTTATTGTGTTGCTAAGGTTGTTCCAAGCAGAAGCTTTTAATAAGCACCAATTAAAAACAACTTTGTCATCCTTTGTAGAGTGGCTTAGAGTTTTGCATTTGTAATGCAGGAAGTACAGTGAAGTGGGTGGTAGGAATGGAAGTGATTTGTTCTGGAAGCCCTACTTCTGCTTTGGTTGAATTGTGTGCATACTGGAGACAGAACTGTATGCTTATTAGTATTGTGCTTTCCTATGCTCTCTCCTTCCCCTGCTGATCTATAGAGCCAAATGAGCCGAACCCCAGCAAAAGTTATTCTCAACAGTTGCTGCCCTATGTGCATAATGAGCACTTGGCTTAGACCTTGATAATTGTTGAATGTTGGCGATCTAGTAGACTCATGCAAGGTTCTCGTTTATGGAGGCAGAATTTGATCTTCTTTTTATATGTGTGCTCTACCTGGCAAATTAAATGGGCATGATTATAAGGTCAAATAAATAGTCTCTAGGTGGTCATTCCAAATGCCTTCTCCCGCCCATCAAAGAGAAGTGGAGTCCCATTTAAACCAGAATCACTTTTCTTTGGCCAATGAATAATGATGTACCCCAAAACATGCATTTCTATTTAATGTTAGAGCTGAGAATCATCAATGCAATCACAAACTTAGCTAAGGCCACTTGAAACAGCCTTTTGAGAAGGAATATGTTTGAGTATTGATTTAAGTCCAGGTAACAAGAATCAATTTACCTTTTTTATTTTCATTATTTATAGGTTTCATATAATGATTTATCCCTTTAGATAGAATAAATATGAAAAAACTACTTCTCTGGAACTCTGAGTCATTTTATCAAGGGAGCATTTTGACCAGTGGTGCTTTACTGTACTGGGGCAGGAGTACCCCATATGATAGACTCTGTTCTTAAGACTTGACATGTGTGAACTCATATAATCTGCTAACAATCCTATGATGCATGCACCATTATTATACGCATTTTATAAATGAGGAAACAGAGATGGAAAAGTTAAGCCAATTACCCATGGTCACATAGCCATGGAGGGGTTGGCATAGCTTTGAGCTCAGGGTTCTGACATCTTAATCATTGACCACATAATAAATCTCAGCAGTAAATTTTACCATCTATGCAACTTTGGGCAAATTTCTCACTGCACCTGTTTTATAATTTGTGAAATGTACAGGATAATGTCCATTTTTCAGGGTTGTGTCCTAGAAATTGGAGATGATTCATGTAAAGGGGTTACTTCATTTAATGTTAGTACCACAATTTAGGTACTCAATAAATAGTACATTTTTTTTTCTGATTCTGCTCTCTTAACCACTAACATATCTCTTAATCATCAGTACATTATATTTTATGTATTTTTCCCCATTAGCATATTCTTTATTTTCTTGGCCTCTCCTTTTTCCCACCGCAGCCCCCACTTATTAAGCTTATTAATAATAACTGTTATAATAAGAAGGAAAGAAGTAAGAAAGAGAGAAGATGATTTAGCACTTCCTAAGTGTCTATTCTAAGTGAAAATTTCATCTCTATAGAATCCCTAAGGGTTAGATACTATTATTAGTTTCAATTTACATAAAAGATGACTGAGACACAAAACAGCGAAGTAATCTGTGAACTACCACACACTAGCTAGTAAGCAGCAGAACTGGGCTTTGAGATAGGAAGTGTGGTTTCAGAGAATTGCCTCTCTCGCCAATATGGGTTATAGGTTATAACAGGGTCTTATTCAGTGACACTCCTCTTTGTCAATTTAGAGTCTAATTAATGTACTCATTCATTCTTTCATTTACTATTTATTGAGATTTTGCCCTGGGTTGGGCCTGTGCCAAATGCTGGGAAGGGATTGGGGAAAGAATAAGAAATAGAGCAAGATAAGGGCTTGGTCTTTAAGAAGAGAGGCTAACAATTTGAAAACTCGTCCCAACTGCTGCTGCTACATAACTGCTTTGAGAAGGCCAGAAAGCAGCAACTTACCATGGCTCAGGAAATGAGTAGGGTTTCATGGAGGAGGTAAGATGTCCTACAAGCATTTAAAGCTGAACAGAGAAGAATCCAGCATGTTGCTAGTATTAGCAACCACTCGCTCAAAGCACAAAATATCATGGTGTGAAAAAGAAAAACAAAACAACAACAACAACAACAAAAAACACTGTGGGAGGTTGGAAGTGGCTGGCATTGAAAGCACCTGATGACGGGGTGATGGAAGTGAGAAGGAAGAACAAAAGGAAATCATGCTAGAGAAGCAGAGAGGTTTCAGCAGATCATGAAATGTCATGTATCAGAATTTGGATTATTTTCCTTTGTGAATAGGAACCACTGCTAGTGTAAGAAGAAATAGACACAGGTCTGGACTGGGTATCATGTTTTGTCTGTAGCTTGGCTGTAAACAAGCTCTGTGGAGCGATTTCTCTAGATGTTAGTTACCTGTCTGCAAAGTAAAGACCTAGGCTTATATTATTTCTAGGATCCCTTCCAGCTCTAAAACCGTATCTATTTCCATAATTATCCCACTTGTGGCCTTTGTATAGGAAGTGGTCTGAAACACACAGGGAAATAAAATGCACCACTAGATCCCAGCCTAAGAGGCCAGGAACTTTCGGAGGTAATTGGTAGCATCCGTCACAGACCATCAACATTTACTGCTCCAGAGGTTGGGATTCTGCTGCTGTTGCTGCACAGACTTGTACACCTCGGTGCTGTCCAAGATTTATCCCTTGCAATTCTGCAAATTGTTATCCTAATGCCTATAGGGATCAAGTTTCATAACTGTAAGCCACTCTATCAGAGGACTATTTGGCCCAAGGTATCTTAATTCTTGAAGCAAGATGTTTTATTTAGACTTCAAGGTTCTCATGGGAAGTGGGAGGCTCAGCATTTAGATGCCTAACATAGTTTTTAAAACTGGGGAGGAAAAAAAAAGCTGCCATGCTATTTATGCATGTGAGTGTGTGTGTGTGTCTGTGTCTGTGTATTAGTAGCTATGGTATATACATTCTTTCCTTTTCTGAAATAGCCTTATGTAATATGTAGGATGACCAAATATTTGTTTTTTATTCAGCAAATATTTAATGGGGTATTTTAGAGAATACTCACGATTACACACACACACACACACACACACACACACACTCTCACACACACACAGAGGTCCAGGGCCAGATATAAAGCTTCCTCTTTTCCAGGGAAAATAATTTAGCTGAAATGCATCCCATACTTGTACCTGCCGTGCTGGATTCTTTTTTCTCCAAGGTCGTGTATAAGTAGGCATCTGCAAAATCAAAATGCCTGTGAGACTTTCTCCACTTCCTTTGCTTTCTGTTCTTTTAGAGGAAAAAAATCTGCCAGAAAGTGAGAAAATATTAGAGAATGCCAAGAAAAATGTCTTCCTGTTCAATTCCCATGAATTTGAGAGCAATCATTTAAGAAGGTCTCTCTCCTTGGGATACCAGATTCTCAGAGGAAAGGTCCAAGGTGAGTTTATATGTGCAATCAGTTCAGAACATCCAGGCCCCAGCATCCTGGACAGCCTGGCGTAGCAGTTCGAATCACCTCTTTGGGGAAAGTGCGAGGAGGCTGATATCGCATCTCTGATTTCACTCATAAAGCACATTAGAATCATTTCTGGTTATTCGACTGTTTCCAGTACTTGCCTCTTCTTTTTTAAATTTCCTAGTTTTTTTTCCCTCCTAGTCCTATGTAAGACTTCCTGCCCTGTAAGTAAGTGATGGTGACCTAAATCCACAAAGTTTTACAGCCAACCTATGTGCTTTCTTTATTCCTTATTATTTATTTCTTTATTCTTTATTATACAGTATAGAATACCATATTCTGAAGTCCATTCCTTTTGTATCTAATTTATTCAATTTATTCACCTGCTCTCACTTCCTGAGCTCTCTTTCAAGGTGACAGGTGCTGCATAAATTCATTACTAAGGTTCCCAATTATTTTAATTGTGTGGCTGAAAGGCTAATATGAACCCTCAAGCTTACTTTCTGCTGGCTACTGAACAAAAGAAAGCAAGCTTTTTGTTTGTTTTGCTTCATTATGGTCTTGCTCTTCTCCAGTAAGTTTTGATAAAAAGAAGGTATAATAGCAACAAAATGCCAAACTCTCTCCAAAAGCATTCTTGCACAAATGGCGTAGATATAATGCCAGAATTATATTCTTGCTTGAATATTTACTTTGTTTCCTGAACAGCATGGAATGCCTAGTGAACATCTACTCATATTTTAAGTCCAAACTCAAGGTCTTCCTCTTTCATGACATCTCCAGAGCATCCTGCTCCTTTGCTCTAGGAGGCCTTGGCACTTTGTATGCACCGCACTGATTGTGGTTTGCACCATGTGGTCATTAAATGCTTGCTTGTCTCCTTCCCAGACCGCTATGGCTTTCTCAAGTGCAGGGATTATGTGTTATGACAATTTCTGTCCAAAATATAAAGTGTGTCATTTGACCACCTAGAAAGTACTCAAAAGAGACTGATACACTGAGTGAATAAAGGAATGTGGAAATAGCTGGATCTGTGATCAATAGGAAGCAATTTGAATTTTTCCAGTCCTGAAGAAGAAATTTAGCCATATTCAGTTTCATTACTTCTCCCTAGTATTTCCATCTTCTTTCAAAAGCAGGCAGTGATGAATCCCAAAAACTATGATTTTCATTTTCCCCTCCGGCTTCCAGTCTAGTAAAGAGCCCTGTCATACTATGCCTATCCTTGGAATATTGATCAATAGGGAATTTGATCATCAGTCATTCCATTTTATTTCTTTTGTAGCATCTATCTGCTCATCTAAATCAGGACTTTGCTCCTGGGCAATTTTAGAAATGAGGACAAAATATATTGCTTAAATCTAGCTCTGGAATTTATTCTTTTCTTTCTGGCAGAAACTCATTTTCAGTAGACATAGGCCTTTGTGTTTGGCTGAAGGACACATGCAGCTATTTCTGAAAACTAGAGGGGTGGATAAACAGGAAAAGAGCAGCAGCCAAAGGGACTGCACAGGGAGAAAGAGCCTGGGACTATCTATTGCACCCTCTTCCTTCAAATGCCTGATTAGACACTAGCCACAGTCTCCAACACTATTTTTATTTTATTTTATTTTATTTTATTTTATTTATTTTTTAAAGACAGAATCTCGCTCTGTTTGTCAGGCTGGAATGCAATGGCCCGATCTGGGCTCACTACAACCTCTTTCTCCCTTTGGTAGAGACAGGCTTTCACCATATTTCCCAGGCTGGTCTCGAACTCTTGAGCTCAAGTGATCCGCCCACTTTAGCCTCCCAAAGTGCTAGAGTTACAGGCATGAGCCACTGCACCTGGCCAGTCAATACTATTTTGTTTTCCATGTCAGAGCCTAAGAATCGCCTCAGTGCTTCCTGGTGTGAACATTGCAGGGCTCTTCTCTCCAATTGCTATCTACACTTTAAATTACCACCCAGGGCATTCTAATGCAGGTATTTTCCATTCCTACTTGGAGCAACCCCATTCTTTAATGTACCAAGAGTAAAATCATCAGCTGTTTTTGGCCTCAGTCTCTCCATTTCAATCCTTCAACCACTTTCTTCTGGCCAAACATCTTGAAAACTTATTGCCCTTTTATTCTTCCTTCACCTTCGCCTTTCAAAGTCTTTTTGCTTCTTATTCTTCATTCTCAGACCCTTGACATATGTTCTACTCTGGTCTGAGATTCTGCAAGAAATCATGTAACTCTTCATGTCATCATTACAGAAGTATGGTTGCTAACTTCTACAAAATCTCAATTTTAAGGAGCTTTTTTTTTTTTTAAAATAAAAAACTTTGTTTTTTCACCATCTTTCCATTGGTGAAACCTCCAGATATCCACAGATTTTCTCAGTTTTCTACTGGTTCCTTTCACAGAACTTGAACTTGACCCCCATTAGTTTCAAGAACACAGATGAGTTCAAGATTAAATCTTCGCATTTCCCCTTTCCTCCCAACACCAAATAAATTCATCTGGCAAACATTGACTACTTCCTCCTCCTCATACATAAGCATTTATTACGTAAGCTAATAAAAAGTATCTGAGAAAGAAAAATCTCTTAAGTTGTCTTTCTCTTTTAAAAACTGACTTCTTGATCTAAAAGTTGGATAACATCACCTTAGAAACTTGCTCTACAAATTTTACCTTTTTTCTGTGCTTGAACTTTTTTATTTCTGCTTAATTTTTTTTCTGTGACCCTTATAAATATGTTCATCTACCCTTAAAAAAAAAAAAATTTTTTTTCTGCTGACTCATCAAGCTGTACCTCCATTGATTTTCCTTACTTCAATACCAGTTTTTTTAAGTGAAATATTATTGCTTTTTTCAAATATTCTGTCATTCATTCCTCAGTCTCTGCCTGACTCTGTCAGTCACTAAAATGAAACTCATTCATTGAAACCACCAATGATAACTGAAAAACGTTAAATGTCAGCCTCATTGAAGAACTTACACTATTTGAACATAGAAGTATACAACTTATGTAGCTTGAAACGTTCACCTTTATGTTTTTTATGAAAAGATTGACCCTCCTCTCTCCTCTTTGGCCGTTTTCTTTCATGTGTCAGAGATCGCTAGAACTCCATAATATCTAAATGTACCTCTTCTTCCTGGGCACACAAGTAGGCCACAACTGTCAGCCTCCCTGCAATTCCACATGGCTGCAGGACTGTGTTCTGGCATGAAAATGTGAGTGTAAGTTGTGTGATCCATTTTATAGATAAAAACCTCCCCCATATAATTCTTACTGTTTTCTCTATTGAATACTGAAATGGAGAGGTCATCAGAGACCTTGGGGAAATGATACCCCAAGATGAAAACAAATGCCCTTGAATATCTGTGTCAAGCATAGTCTTCCTGTTGGCCTGCACTGGATGGTGTCATGAGCAGCTCTTCCTCCACATGTACTCGGAGGATAACTGCCATGTCTCATGCTACCCTAGTGCTTAGTGATCCAACAGGTTTTTTGAAACACCCTAAACTTTATAGTTTAGAGGCTTAAACAATGCATTAGGAGTCTCAGAGAGGTCCTAAATTTATTTTTTTTAAAGATAAATTTGTTTGACCCCTTGTATTAGTCAAGGGTTCTCTAGAAGGACAGAACTAATGGAATATATATATATATATGAATCTGTTAAGTATTAACTCACATGATCACAAGGTCTCACAATAGGCCGTCTTCAGGCTGAGGACTAAGGAGACCCAGTCCAAGTTCCAAAACTGAAGTTCCAAACTTGGAGTTGAATATTTGAAGGCAGGTAGCATTCAGCATGGGAGAAAGACGTTGGCTGGCAGACTAGGCCAGTCTCTCTTTTCACATTTTTCTGTCTGCTTATATTCTAGCCACACTGGCAGCTGATTAGATTGTGCCCACTCAGATTAAGAGCGGGTCTGCCTTTCCCAGCCCACTGACTCAAATGAGCAATACCCTCCCAGACACACCCAGGATCAATACTTTGTACCCTTCAATCCAATCAAGTTGACTCAGTATTAACCATCACACCCCTATTTTCCAAATTTATTTGAATATGAAATATAACCATCATGTAATACCCACTAATACCTAGTCCATACTATGGAAAGTGATAATCTAAAGTTAAAATAAGCTTCTTACCATTCCCTGAAAGTGAACTTTTTCTCACCACTAGACCTGGACAGTGCTGCTTCTCTTCCGTGAAACACCCTTGCTCTAATGTCTACTTAGTCAAATGCATATGCATCTGTAATCAAGCCTAGGGATCCTAGATCTGCCTCTTTCTAGCTTTGTAATTCTGGATGAATTATTTAAACTATTTGAGTTTTATTCCTCATCTCTGAACATTGGAATAATAATATCTGCTTGACTGGGTGATAGTGAAATTTAATAAGATAATGTTCTTCAAAGTAGCAAGCACATAGTTAACAATAAATATATTTGCATTTACTTTTATTTATTGGAAGCCAGTGTAGTGAGGGTTAAATGAGATTGATAAGCATGGATTAATCCTCTTAATGTCCTAAATACTTTTTTAAAAGTGTTTCCTTGTTGGTGGAGTGTCCTCCTATAGCCAAATGTACTAATAGTCATATTCATCTCCTATAAAACCTCAGTTTAAACAAATATAAAACAAATCATGAAACCTTGGAGTAAACCCTTCGGTGCATCTGCGTTTTTCTCCTAATGTAATGCAAATCAGTCAACATGGCTAACAAGGCCATTTGCAATGAACCAGGAGGGTTAGAGATGTGCTGAAAATCTGATTCTCTCTACTCTCATAGCCTGAGGTGGCCAAAATACCCAGACTGGCGCCTTCAGCTACAAACACACTCTTTTATTTTCTCCAGGATGGCATATAATTGTTATAATTTTCTGTGAATTCCATCAACCATTCTGTGGGTTTTCAAATCCTGGGTCTTTGAGGTTTTTGCTCCCTCAGTCTGAAAATAGCTTTTCCTTTAGTAATTCTCCAGTGGATGCCTAACCTCTACTCAGCCATCTCGTCTCATCATTGCCACTGTTTCTTTTGGTAGGCCTTCCCTGAGGCCCCTGTGCAACATCTCCAGGCAGCATTAGGTGCCTCTGGGCTAGTTCCACAGCTGGGATCTTAGACCTGGGCCTTCTGCCTCAGTTTCTCCTGAGGAACAGCTTATTCAGCTGTTAATAAGAAAATGAATGTGAGAAAGAAACTGTCCCCCTACACCTGGACACTTCAGAGTGATAAAGGACAAAGAATTCAGCAGTTAGGAGAAATAATTGAGCAGTTAGGAGAAATAATTCTTTGGAGAGAATTAGTGATGTTGTATGAGCCCCTCCCCTTTGTGGCAAGGGGGAGCCTTGCTACTTTACAACCCTAAGGGGTGTGTGTGTGTGTGTGTGTGTGTGTGTGTGTGTGTGAGAGAGATTGTGTATGTGAGAACACTCATACAGGTGGCGGTTGGGATGGAGAGAAGGAGAAATTTCAAAAGGAAGATGAGAAAAGCTCCAAAATCTGTTTCCTGTGTTGAGGAGACACAGATGTCATAGAGCGGGTTTATGAGAAAGCTAAACCTCACTGTGGACCCGGACCTGACTCCCACTTGGAAACTCCTGACTCCCACTTGGAAACTCAAGGAAACCTGAATTCACAGGCTGGGCGGCCAATCCAGGAGAGTGCTGTGGTCCTGGGGTTCCTGACCTCAGGGACTCTGTTGTGGGAGAAGTGTGAAAATATTTCTTGTTCACTTGAAAGTTTTTGAGGGCTTAGCTCCTGAGGGACCCGGAATGGAATCTTTTTCCATCTTGTGCATAGACTGCTTGAGGAGGCAGCCAAAAGCAGAAAGGAGGCATGCCACAAAAGGGTAGGACGAAAAAGGAGCTGCTGTGGAGAAGGCCTTACCCGAGATCCCACAGAGTTATGAATCTGCAGGGCCCAAAGACAGTGAAGCATGACCAGGTAGGCTGGATACCCTTACTTCTCTCCTGCCCCCACATTACAAACACACACTTAGAGGAGAAAAACAGCAATTCACAAGGAATGCAAGAGGTGAGCAGGAAAAGAAATGGAAGATGACATCTGTGGCCCTTGATTAAGACTGAATCTGTTCTGAGCTGGGGAAAGAAATATTAAACCCTTCGTGAAGTACAAGCTTTAATTCTTACCCTCAACTGGGCAGTCTAACTACTGCTTTGAGACTCTATGACTTACGGTGTCAACACCATCGAAGAGTAATGGGATCTGCTGGAGTTTTACTCTGGATCAGGGAAAGGTTACTTCCACCAAAAACCTGAATAAAATTTTAGAGAAATTGGGAGACAGATAAAGAAATGGCTGTTGATCACAATCGATGTACTATCACACATTTATTTAAAGAATGAGACAGTTGTCATATAGACTAATTTCTATAACACTGTACTAGTCAACGTGAGTTGAGCATCTGCTATTTGCAAGTACTGTATTAAGTGCCAGCAAGAATACAAAGAATGGCATATTGACCTTACCCTCGACTAGTGTTAATGATATTACAGAGGTGGTAAAATAGTTAAGTAAAAAGTGTCATAAGGAATGATTCTTTCTCTCCAGTCTCTAACCTCTTTGAGGGTCAGAAACGTGTGTTTCTCCAGCTCCAAAATGGGACACTGACTGGGAATATAAAATAAGCAGTCAAGGAATATTTGAAAAATGAATGAATAACTGTTATGTCATACAAGAGATTTTAAGATTGTTTAAAATACAAGGCAATCGACATCCTGGAATTATAGTGCAGTTCCCTAAAAACAGATGTTTGGTTTCAATGACATGTGATTTTCATTTCTAACTTGTAGATAATGGACCAAAGGAACCTTGGGATTTTGCATGATAAAAGCTCCTATTAAAAGCCATTTACACAAAATTGGCCTTTTAAAAAAGACATTTTAAAAAAACAGTCCTAAAATATTATATTATCTTTCTAGTTTTGCTTTTTAATGAAAAAGGGGTGATTATGAAATGCTTTCCATTAGGGAATTACCATTTATCTTATCATAATGTTTACTCTCTTTTCATGAGTCTTAGTTTTTTTTAGTGCTGAAGAAAGAACTCAGAAACTCAACTGCGTGAAAATAATGGTTGATTTTTACGTCCAGATGAGGGTATATTTTCTCTATGATTCTGATGGTTTTTCTAGTTAGAAAGAATGCTAATATCAAGGGGCTTGGTGGAGTCGATTGTTTAATGCTGCTGTGGACTAGATAAGACCTGATAGAAATTTGGTCCCACACATGTTCTTACTCCTTTTCAAGCACGTCACTACAGGTCCTAAAATTTAACTCAATTTTCCATCTCAGAAGAGGCTCTGGGAAGAGAATTCATTGTGGGTGTGGGGGATGGGGGAAGTGGGGGACGGGGTAATGAAAAAAAAATGGATCCAGTAAAGAGCAAAAGAAAAACAATCCTCCCCAAACACCTCTATGCAAGACAGAGTGAAGAATGTGATCTGTGGCCTGACTACTACTCTAAGGAAAGGGGAAATGTCTGAAAATAAACACACCCATTTAGATGCAGCTGGAAAAACGAAGTCAGGTTTAGAAGGCCTGACTCCAAAGAAAATAGATTTTTAAAACTTCTCTGGGGGATGTCTCTCGTCTGCACTCAGCACTAAGCTATGTCTCTCATCCATCTGCCTTTCTCCCAATTAACAGATGCTGGGCATAGGGTAGCAGGAAAAAAAATGTCCCCTTCTTCCTCCAGAGAACTGAGGTGGCATGGACTTCAGATCCTGGCTGACCCAGGCCCCAGTCAACAGTTACTTTTCTAGTACAATAAAGGATTTATCCAGTAGAGGAAGGCTTTCTCATTAAGCAAGAATGCATTCTCAATTGGCCAGTGCTTCTCTGCTGATGACAGATTTAGAGGTGTGTTAATGTATTATGGCAATTCTAAGGTGTAATTATCTTTTAAGAATATATTTTTGGTTATGAAAGATGCACATACATAATAATACAAAGAGTTATTAGAGACTTTTTATGTTCTCTGCATAATTCTAAGTACTCTTCATTAGCTTGTTTAGTTCTCAGTACAACTCTGTGAAATGGAGACTATTATTTATCCATATTTTTTGGATAAGGGAATGGAGAAACAGGAGATTTAATATATGGCCAGGGTCATAAAGCTAGTAAGTGATAGAACTGGCATTTGAACCCAACCCAGGTATTCTGGCTCCAGAATCCATCTTTTTATTCTCTACATTTAATATATTAGTCATATAAATGTTGGGCTTTTACACTTCATGACAAAGAGATTTAAAAAACTAATAGTCAACCGTATAACTGACATGTCCTACTTGATTGGTTTGGGGTGTGAATTAAATCACATATATTTTAATTACCAACTACCATAACTCAACGCCCTTACCAGACCACAGAAAGACATCCTTCCTTTTTCTTTCCAAGTCAACTCCATTCCCTAAGGATGCATACTCACACAAATCAGTCTTGACCAAGGTTCCCTTTTGAGCTGAAATAAGGGTTCTGTCTGGAGACTCAGTGCTACTAAAATCCCCACCAGGAGCTGGTTATTTCAGAACAGAAGTTGTAGCTTATCCTGTGAAAACACCTATATGTAAAAACCAAAGGACCGTGGCCATTGACTAGGAGTTTATCATGGTGGTACCAGGTGAGAACCTACTAGGAGCAACTGTGGCTAAAGTGGAAAGTATTCTGTCATTGTCATGAAAATCACTGGTGAAGCATGCTGGTGACTGCTGCTGTGTTGCTGTGCTTGTGCCTCTACTGAAGTCACTGTGTCTCTCAGGGAGTGACGCAGCAACAAGGAAAGGACTCTGTTCTTTGGTTATGCCACACTGAGTTCTTCCCATGCTTCCGTTCTTTTTATTATGACACTTTATTTAAAATTTATGTGCACTGACAGTAATGACAAAGTGTGTCCATAATACCAAATGGCCGGGTTAAGAGAATCAGCAATTCCCCATGATTATCAGGCCCGGATGTACAGCGTAGGTCAACAATTCAAGCTACTCAATCATTTGCTATTAAGTTTTCTTATGAGAAAGAGCCATGGAGATTAGTGTCTTTTATTGCTCACTGAATTTACTTTAGGACTATTTCAATCTTGAGATCAGTTCTATTAATCATAAGTCTCAACCAGAAAAGGAATCACACTCCAGAGAGGCTCTTTCTCTCAAGAGGCTCCCTGACTCCCATGAAATTGGCAATGTCTTTCCCAGTATCCTTGGATTCGAGGGGAGAGGGTACATTTGTCAAAGTATATACATACCTTGTTTTGAGACTAATCTTCTCTAAGAGAACAGATAAATATTTTAGAGGACACTGATTAATTTTTAGGAAATAGGGTGGGTTTTGAGTTTTTGCTTTTTAGCTAATAGGTGTCAGCTCTTGTTAATGGCGGCAAATGCTTTAGGATATACTGTTCAGTGAAGAAAGAACCATGTGGCTACATTGCTGAGCTGGGTTTAGACAACTTCCCTGAAAACTGAAGAGACAGACAGGAAGATAAAAGAAAATTACAGCTTCCTAGAAGCAGAAGCCCTGAGTAGTAGCCAATAGCTCTAAGAATAATTTAAACAATAACTGATGAATTACTGGATGCTCAGTATGACTAGTTTGAGACAAAAATTCTGAGGGGACAGAGGCCTAGTGCTGACCCCACACTTGAGAGTTTTACCTCCAGAAATCTTCCTATTAAATTCTCACTGTGAAGAAAATCTTGTTCTGCTTCTATCAAAAGGAAAGAAAAATAGTACCTTTGAAGTGCATCCAAAGCTCTCTGTTCTCGTTAACAAGGCCTTTCCTGCAAGGAAAACTATCAAAGCCTAACCAACATACATTGAAGGAAATACCCAACTCCAGGCCCATTTAGCCTTCCCTGTAGAAAAGAAAGATCCAACTCCAGCCTTCCCTAGTCTTCTACATGAGAGAAGGAAATTACCCAACTCAGAGTCCCAGAAAGACTGAAACCTGATCACAGAACTAAAGAATTCTGCTCTACCCTTAATACTTACAACCACCTCAGCTACATAGAATTACAGCTAAAGAACTGCAAACCTCAGGTCCCATTTAAGGAGGCTTTAGGAAAACTCAAAAACAAAATGGGAGAGAAAAATAAGGACACTAGATATAATTTCAGCCTCTGAAACCATGGCTTACAGCAAACAGTATCCTAATTCCTAGCCACATAAATGTAAGACTCCACACTAAAGGTGTGTATACCTAATCTCCATTTCAGGCTTAAGTTAAGAGTATACCCTTTCCTACTGCCCATCTGTAATAGGCCAAATAGTGCTCTCCCCAAATTCATGTCTACCACAGCCTCAAAAAAAAAAATGACATTATTTGGAAACAGGGTCTTTGTAGATCCAATTAGTTAAGATGAGGTCACACTGGATTAGTGTGGGCCCTAAATCCAATCACTGGTGTCTTTGTAAGACCAGGGAAAAGAGATTCAGATACAGAGACACACAGAGAAGGCCATATAAAGATAAAGGGAGAGACTGGAATGATGCATCTATAAGCCAAGAAACACCAAAAATTGTTGGGAACCACCAGAGGCTAGGAAGAGGCAAAGAAGTGTTCTTTCTTAGAAAGTACCTTCAGTGTTGCCTACCTTGCCTGCAAAAATGATGCACTGACACCCAGTTAGACCCTGTTCACTTTCTCCATAAGAGCAAGGCAAATTACCAGAAATGAAGGTTCACTGCAGCTAAGCAGTGATCTGAAAGATGCAGTTATTACCAGACTCATTCCTTTCAAGGGACTAATCAACTGGAAGCATATCATTCCTTTATAGAAGTATGAGAAGTCATCGTCAATGAACACTAATTTTATCTTTATTTTGACTATGACACTCGCTTATCCTTTTGTGTTTACTTTTAATGGCATTTGATTCAGTCAAACCAAGAAATTTGGGAACGTTTTTGAAAAGTAAATCAATTCACAAGACAGTGCAGAAATCATTCTATAAGCAGATTCCTATAGGTTACCTGGCATAGTTGTAGGCGCTAAGCATTCAAAAGTGAAAAAAAGGAAAAAAAAAAAGCGTTCTAATTGAATGAGTTTCCATAAACAGATACTTCATTTTATCTTTACTAGACTACCCTCCAAATGCAGACTGCATGGGCAAGAAATGATGAAGGCCTGGATAGAAAGGTCTCATGTAGATTCAGAGGCTGGGGAAAGATACTAGTTTCTTCTCCATGGCCTCATGAGCCTTTTTTCTCCACTAGTGTTCATGGGAATTCACATTTGGCTCACCAAGTGACTCTATGCCCTCCACAGTCAATAGTGAGTGAAAGTATGATGTCTTTGGAGTTAAGCACCCCTAAACTTTATTCCTGGTTGACCATGGCACTATACTGTACATGTTAAAACTCGGGTTCTGTACATGACTGTCTGAATTTAAATTCTGGCTATGTCACCGCTGACTTTGAAACCTTGGGCAAGTCACCACTCTTACCAATCACTCATTTTTTTTTTAAATCAGAAAATGAGAATAGTAATAGTGCCTTTCTCAGAGTTATTGGGAATATTAAGTGCACCTGCATGTCAGGGAAACTTGAGATAGTGTTTGGCCCATAGTGAACACTCAATAAAGTTAACATTACAAAGAAGGAGGAGGAGGAGGGGAAGAAGGAGAAGAAGGAAAATGCAAAGACTTTTTACAAGCTGAGTCATTGAAACAAATGGTTAAACTCATTCAGACTAGCTCCTTTAGCTGTAAAATTGGAGATAACACTATTTATCCCAAAACAATGTCTTTGGTATACCATGAAACACATTGTGTGAAGCTTTCTAAAATTTTTTTTAAAAAAAAGGCTATTCCAATGAAAAATTGCTATTTTATAATGTTTCTTTCCTCTACCATTGCAAACCCCTTTTGACAATCATATACAACAGAATACTTGTAAGGCATGCCCAAGATTGCCAGGACTGCTGATTTTCCAAGAGAAAATGGAAATATTTGTCTTTGCACAATGCTCTTCCACCCCTAACTCCCAGTTTTAAATGTTGGTAATTATGTCAAATTGAAGAACAAACAAATCAAGCTTTGGTACCCTAAATAAACGATGAGCTTCTGATATCCACCTCTACTCTACACAAGTGGGTGCTAGGCTCGTAATCAATTACACAGCAAGCAGTTAATTTATGTATCATGCATGAAGAAGGAACAAATAGAGGGCAGATATAAGATTACTGTTTCGTGTTCAAAGCATATAGAATATAACTTTGTATTCCTGCAGGCTAGTACATATAAACCCTGGGTGCATGGTAGTCACTAAATAAGTATTGATTGGAAGTGTCATAAAATTCCATCCGGGCAGGGCTCGGTGACTCACACCTGTAATTCCAGCACTTTGGGAGACCGAGGTGGGCAGATCACTTGAGGTCAGGCATTTGAGATCAGCCTGGCCAACATGACGAAACCCCATCTCTACTAAAAATACAAAAATTAGCCAGGCGTGGTGGTACACGTCTGTAATCCCAGCTACTTGGAAGGCTGAGGCAGGAGAATCGCTTGAACCCAGTAAGCGGAGGTAGCAGTGGGCCGAGATCGTGCCACTGCACCCCAGCCTAGGTGACAAAGAGAGATTCCATCTCAAAAAAAAAAAAAAAAATTCATCTGTATAATATCAGAAATATCCAAAGTAATGATTATCAATAAACAGCACATAAGTGGCCTAGGAATAACTAAAATATTCTAAACACTTTTCTGACATCTCTTAGATTCTTCCTTCATTCATTCACTCAAAAAACATTCACTAGTCATCTCCTCTTTGCCAGGTGATAAGCTGAAGTGTACTTCACTAGTTTGCATTTAACATGTACAAGGGCAACAAAGAAGCCAGCATGGTTGAAAAGGAGAGAGCTGGAAGAGATTCAACTGTATGGAGGCTTGCAGACTGCTGAAAGAACTTTCTTGTTTTCTCTAGATTATGTGGGGAAGCCATTAGGTAGTTTTGACTGACCTGATTTAAGAGAAGCACATTAGCTCTTTTGTTGGGAATAGACCCTGGGGGCAAGTATGGAAGCCCAACACACTGGTAAGATGGTTTTGCAGTAACGCACAGAGGTGATGATGGAGGTGTGGACCAAGGTGTTAGCAGTGGAGGTGGTGAGATGTTGATGGGTTTTGAATTTACTCTTCAAATATAGCCATCAGGATTTGCTGCTAAATTGAATGTGGGGAGTGAGAGAAGGAAGAAAGTGAACAAAAGAAGCCCCCAAGATTTTTAATCTGAGCAGTTGAAGAACTAGAGTTCCCACTCACTGAGATGGAAAAAGCTGCAAGAGGAGCAAGTTTAAGGGGTGAAATCAGTTTAAATTTGATATGCCTATTAGTTATCCAAGTGGTGATGTCGAGTAGGCAGCTGGATATATGAGTCTGGAGTTCAAGGGAAAGGTCTGGGCTGCAGATATTAATTCAAGAGTTGTCATCATATAGATGGCATTTAGAGCCATGAAGCTGGATGACATCATCGGGCAGTAGATGTAAAGAGAGGTGGGAGGTCCAAACTCAGCCCTGTCTCCCCTCCTCCACCAAGTTGTTTCATGTTAATTTTTACGCTACATTGTAAGAGTGATAAATAAGCATTTTACACTTTGCAGTCTTTTGTGAGTCCAAAGAGAATATTTTAATGTTTTAAGATGTAAGCAATTTGGTGACACAGTGTTCTTTAGTCTAATGCAAATGTTACAAGATGAAGGCATATGGAGAAAAGATGAAAGCAAGTTTGCTTATTTTAGAATAAATTTATTTTCCTGTCTCCTTTGACGCACAAATTGAGAACTGGGAGCAATATTTTTCCTAACCATTCTTAATCTCTGAAACTATAAGCCATTAGCATTGTACTTGAATATAAAGTGGATGCTTTCTGAATTATACTGGCCTTTTAAGAACTAAGGAGAAAATAGTGGCAGCATTCCATGTCTTTACTTTTCCTGTCACAAAGGTATTTAGACTTGGATCTTGAATATGATAGCTTTCAGAAAGAAAAATTAAATCTCACCATCAGTAAGTTAAAAGCTATGTCCTTGTTTTGTGTTAGTTTAAATCTAATTATTACCACAATAACAAGGTTGTCTGAATGAACTTTACTTCACCTAGTTTTAATCTCTCTGGATGACTATGGAGAAAATAATTAAATTTCTTATGGAAATTAGCAATTTCTCATAACATACAAAGGGATGCCTTCTAATCTTTAACCCAGCGCATTTGGCCTTTTTCTAATTTTTATTTGTAATAAGAGTGAGTGATTTTAATTAGTATTCACAAAGCAGTAAAAATTAGAAACATGAAATCAAAAATACAAAACTAGCTAAACTGTAGAAACTTTTCTAACCACACTAAAATTAAAAACATTTCTGAATTCTAAAATTTAGCATGGAAGATTTTATGTGATTTGATCAAAACTGAGCAGTATCTCATTACTATCTAATACCCAGAGCATGGAATGAGAAAGAGAAAAATCTATGGTGCTCTCCACTCCCCGTCAATTACTTCTGTGGAATAAATGTGACTTTCAATCCACTTGACAAACTCCCTAGACAGAAAATGGTATTGATCAGAAATGTTCCTTAAATCATGTATGGAGTTAAAATATACTACAGGAAGGTAATGAGAGAGGAGATAAAGAGCTAACGAGATGGAGTTTTTATGGGAACTGCAATGTGGATCATTTGAAATATGGTGACTAAATCTACTTTGAAGTTAGAAATATATTAACTCCCAGCCCTAGGAATTCACAGGAACGAGAGTGTTTACACTAGGTGCACACACTATCCCTCATTTCCTTCTTGAACCAGCTGCCGAGGAGGGGCTAGAAGTTGAAGTGTCAACAAAGCCATCTTTTCATTTCTTGAGCCTTTAGTAAGGGGAGAGCCGGGGTCATGGTTGGGATTTGAGCTTGTCAGTCTAAACACAACTCCCTAAAAGAGAATAAAAATAGTTGCTTTGTTTATATTTCATTAACAGTTATACCCCCGCTTTACTCACACTTAATCAAGGTCCTTTACACATTCAGGGATGGGGGAGGACTTAAAAGTTGCCTTCTCCCTTGTGATGTGCTCAGAATCCTCCATTAACATGGCCTGTGGATTTTCGTGAACTGTTTTAAGTCAACTCTGGTGTGCTGGGGGCCTCCTGGTGCCTGTATTGACCAACACTCTGATTTGCAGCTTTAATGCAATTTCTGTGTGCACTGGAAGCTTATTTTTAGCACCTTCTTTTCAAAGATTAGGCAGTTTTAAAAATCTATATTCCACTAAGAATGCAATTTAAATCCTCTTCTGTGACATAAGAGAGTTTTTTGTTATTTTCCACTAACGTGATTACAGTGTAAAAATAATAACCCTTTTCTTAGGTCAGCTGTCTTCGTCAGTTAGGCCTGCTATACCAGAATACATAATGCTGGGTGACTTAAGCAACAGACATTTATTTCTCACGGTTGTAGAGGCTGGAAGGCCAAGATCAAGGCATCAGCAGATCTGGTATCTAGTAAGTGCTCTCTTCCTGGTTTCCAGACAACTGTCTTCTCATTGTGTCTTCATATGATGTATTAGTCAGGGTTCTCCATATACACAGATATTTTAAAGGGGGTTTATTAGGGGAATTGACTCAGATGATAATAGAAGCTAAGAAGTCTCACAACAGGCTGTTTGCAGCCTAGCGACCCTGGGATGCCAGTAGTATGGTTCAGTCCAAGTTCAAAAGCTTCAGAACCAGGGAAGCTGATGGCGTAATTCTCAGTGAAAGTCCAAAACACTGGGAACCTAGGACCACTGAGGTAAGTGCTGGAGCCCAAAGGTCAGAGAGCCTAGAGTTCTGAGGTCCCAGGGCAGGAAAAAAAAAAAAAAAAAAAAAAAAAAAAGGACTGTCACAGCTCCAGGAGGGAGAGAGGAAATTGCCTTTCCCCTGCCATTTTTGTTCTATTCTGCCCTCCAGCCCATTGGATGGTGCCTGCCCACCTTTGAAAATGAATCTTTCCACGAGTTGATGGGTGCTGATGAGTTGATGGGTGCAGCACACCAACATGGCACAAGTATACATATGTAACAAACCTGCACGTTATGCACATGTACCCTAGAACTTAAAGTATAATAATATATAAATAAATAAATAAATAAATAGAAAATGAATCTTTTCCACCTGTTCAACTAAATAACAGGCCAATCACCTTTGAAAACACTCTCAAAGACACACCCAGAAATAATGCTTTACCAGTTCTCTAGGCGTTCCTTAATCCAGTGAAGTTGATACTTAAAATTAACCATCACACATGGCCCAGAGAAAAATCATCTCTGTCATGTCTCTTCTCATAAGGACATAACCTCATTGATGAGGGCTCCACCCTCATGACCTAATTACCTCCCAAAGGCTCCACCTCCTAATACTATCATGTTGAGGGTTAGGGTTTCAATATAGGAATTTTGCAAGGAAACATTCAGTTCCCAACAGCAGTCCATCTGCATATTTCCAGAAGGTCCCTTGGAATAGTCAGACTGAAACTGCTTCATTTATTTGCAATGTGAAAAGAGCACAGTCTTTGAAATGGGACAAATCTGGGTTCAAATCCCTCTTCTGTGGCAACCTTACTAGGCCTGTTATTTCATCTCCCTCACCTCCTCTGTGTCTTCTCTATAATACAGTACAAAGCAAATCTTTTGGGGAGAGTTATGGTGAGTACTCAAATTGATGATGTGTATCAAGCAAGCTAACATAAGAGTTAGCATGTAATAGGTGCCCAGTACACTTCAGTTATTTTGCTTCTAGAATCCTGCTCTAATTCCTTAATATTATTTCTCATTGATCATATCCTATACATTATGCCCAGATACAAATATTTATTGAAACATGGCTAGGCCAATAATAGAGTTAGCCATGCAGAGGACTATGCAAAGCACTTTACGTGGATGATTTATTTCATTGCTAACAAATCCTTCTCAAGAATATACAAATGCCTCACTTTTGGAATGTGAAACTGTGGCTATGAATGTTTAAATAACTTGCCAAGTTGAGAAAGCTTGTGCTAGTAGGTATACCTTTGAGGATTGTCTAATGGAGTACAGAATAACCCTGAAATCGGTCCGGAACAGAGTGATACCCAGTACTGCACTAGAAGCTATACATTTGGGAGGCATGAAGTCCTGATCCTTGTAGTTCTGAAACCAGACGCCAACCCCATGGTGTCTAACTTCTATTCACACTGGCAGTGTCTGCAATGAAGATGCAGTTGGACCCTGAATTTATAAAAATTAAGAGTAATTCCTAGCCCCAGTGTTGAGACACGTTTGTGTTATGATAAATTGTGAGGTGTGGCTAAATTAATGTATTTCTAATAACAGTAACCCTTCTGTTGTTTAACATTTAGTCACTCTAAAAAATATAGTAAATTTTAACAGCATCTTATTCAGTTGCACTCCCATATGCATTCCTCAATGGGATAAGAATGGGAGTGATCACAACTTTTCTGTTTCTTCTAGACCCTCAATATTCACGGGCAATGTGTATAACACTAGTTACCACATGCAGAACACTGGTGTGGTCTGCAACTTACCAAAAAAAAAAAATTAAGAACTACAAATCTGTAGTGTAGATGGAATTGAAGAGTTTCTTCTTTTCTATTGATGCCCTGTCATGTCTAATGGGTTGCTCATACTTCCTGGGAAGAAATATAAGATCAAATTAAAAATTAAGAGTCAGAGAATTCCTTCTAAGACCTCTGTGATCATTAATTTTGTTTGTTAACTTGACTGTACCTTGAGATGCCCAGGTATCTGGTTAAACATTATTTCTAGATGTGTCTGTGAGAGTGTTTCTAGAGGAGATTAGCATTTGACTGGAGGACCGAGTAAGGCAGATGGCCTTTGCCAATGTAGCTGGGCATCATCCAACCCATCGAGGAGCAATGGCCCGAACAGAACAAAAAGGCGGAAGAAAGTTGAATTACCTCTCTCTGCTTCCCTGATTGGTCAGTCTTCTCTCGCCCTTGGACTGAAACTTACACCATGAAGGATATATATGTATTCCATTTCTCTAGATAACCCTACTGTTCCCTCAAAATATTGTGATAAAACTGAGTATGAAAGCCACTGAAAGAATATAAGAAAATAGATCCTCTTTATTTCTACTTAAATTATTGTATCAACATCCACGTCTTCCCTCAACCCCCCAAAATTTCCTAGTGTTCTCTGTCAGAATGAATAAACTATCTATCCAACAATAACAAACTGAAGTGAAATTTCCACGGTGAATGTCTTTGGGAGGCTTCGAAGAATAGACAATATGTACTATGTATGTACTGGGTTGTGCTTTTTAAAAAATTTTTTCTCTAAGAATATGCCCTGAGAATATCCTAGAGATAAACCTATCAGGTTATCGCCAAATAATGGTTTTTTCTTTGCATGTCACCAACTGTCTCATTCCTGCCCCCTGCAGCTCCATCCCTTGAGTGTTTGCCAGATTTCCTGTATGCAAGCAAACACAGAGTAACGGGATATCAAAACTGACATAAAGCAGATTCCATACATTTCAGGTTGGCTTTATGTTTGTTTGTTTTTTAAGTCATCATCACCTAGTTTTAAATAATAATGTGCCTTAAATGAGTCTAATGCTTGCATGATATTTGTAAACACATTGTAAATATATGAGTAAACATATTTGCAAGCATTCAGAACTAGAATAAGGTTAAACCTTCAAGTCACCAAATGAGTAAGATCTCAAGTTGCTTAAAATACATAGCTGAAGTTTCTAAATATTCTTCTCTACAGAGTTCAAGTGACCAAAATTTTGAATCTCAGGGAAAAGCAGATGCATAATCACAGTGATGATTTTAATGAGGAAAATCATCAGCTGGTGAATTGACATAGGGAACATTTAACAAGATCAGACTTGCCTCGACATTCTGCAACCTTTCCTAAATAAAATTATTATGCCATGTCCAATTCATCTCTCATCCCTCACAGTTTTAAATATTTGAGACAGGATCACATTGTTTTCCTCCTGCCAAATCAGCTTCTGGATAGACATGTTCCAGTTTGCGTTTAGAGATAATTATCTGATTTTAAATGAAATGATAGCCTCAGATCCCTGGCCCTATAATGATGCCTGATTCAACCCCTAGAATTCACTCAAACTTTATGATATTTCTGGACAGTGTACTCTTCAAATGTGAAAGCATTGTCACCTTGAAATTATTCCAGATAATTTCACCTTGGGAGCTGAACATTCTCGTTTTGTCTCAGTGGGTGCAGAGAAAAAATATTCAAAAATTCTGTTGGGGTAGACTCAACTTTTGCTCACAGAATAAGAGTAAGCATTGAAATATGAGTCTGGTAGATGGAAAGGCAAAACATCCAAGAAGCAGACCCCTGGATTTCCTAGATGACAGCCTTCCAGAGAAGATAGGATTCACTCTACACCAATGCTAGGTTCAGCGAACATACTACACACTCTTTAAGGATGCTGAGTAATGTTTTCCGCATTTAGGAAGCTTATGGTATTTTAAAAATTGTAATAAACAAAAAACAGCCAAGCACAGAGTATCACTGCAAGCAACCTTTTTTTGTGTCACAAATTCCAACTTTACTTCAAAGATTTCCCTCCCTTCCTTCCTTCCTTCCTTCCTTCCTTCCTTCCTTCCTTCCTTCCCTTCCTTCCTTCCCTTCCTTCCCTTCCTTCCCTTCCTTCCCTTCCTTCCCTTCCTTCCCTTCCTTCCTTCCTTCTTTCTTTTACTCTTTCCTTCTTTCTCTTTTTCTTTTCCCTTCCTTCCTTCCTTCCTTTCTTTCTTTCTTTCTTTCTTTCTTTCTTTCTTTCTTTCTTTCTTTCTTTCTTTCTGTCTGTCTGTCTTTCTTTCTTTCCTTCCTTCCTTCCTTCCTTCCCTCCCTCCCTCCCTCTCTCTCTCTTTTCTTTTTCTTTCTTTCTTTCTTTCTTTCTTTCTTTCTTTCTTTCTTTCTTTCTTTCTTTCTTTCTTTCTTTCTTTTTCTTTCTTTCTTTCCTTCTTTCCTTCCTTCCTTCCTTCCTTCCTTCCTTCCTTCCTTCCTTCCTTCCTTCCTTCCTTCCTTC